>NC_134404.1:337577986-337877986 GCF_038048845.1 Mixophyes fleayi | reverse complement strand
GCTTATTTGTACACTGAAATTTAAAGTTGATATTTGTGTGCTACATGAAAAAACAGTCAGTATTTAACTTATGTGCAAAACAAAATCCTAATTTGCACCCCTTGCATTGTAACATGGTTTTGTCCAGGAGACTGAAATAAGAAGTTTCTCAAGTTAAGGATCCTTAATGAATAAGGCCCAAAGTTAGCAACACATCAAAGGGTAAACAGGGGGGGAAGTATGAGCAAATACGTGGTATTTGGGTGAAAAGTCTAAAAAGCAGGAAGCAGAACGCCGACTTTTTAAAATAATGCAAAAGAAAGTATGAGGTTATACACCACTTCCATCATTCATAAATAGCTCCCTTAAAGTGCAGATTTTGGGGGTCAATTAGAGTTGGATACATTGGCCCTGCAAATGTACATAGGACAAGACTAATGTAACAAGTGTGTATCCTTGCGCCCTATGTTAGTGGTAAACATTAGTATTAAAAGCAAATGTTAAAGTTCAGTTACCCTATTTGTGCACAATATAATAATGCAATAAAGTGACATATACAAAGGAAAGATATTGCCGAGGTATTAATAAATGCAAAAATTGCAATTTTAATCTAAAATATAATTAAATACAAATTAAGTAAAATAATTAAATATTTTTCCCTTTAAAAATCAAATTGGAATTTTTATTCCTGCAGTAATCCAAATAGAATTTTCAAGTAAATGACCATGTGTCGCTGTTACGTTAATATGATTTTGGCATACTGCGCTTGTCTGCACCTATCCCGTTCCCCCTCTCCAGGTGTAAGGAGCCGAGAGCCAATGATACCAAAAGATCTAAACACGAATATATGCATACACACTTTTTCTGCGTATTAACAGTACGGAAGTGAGTATCTTACGAAAAAAATTGACCTACATCCATTCAGACTCTTCGTATCAAACAGCAAAGAAAGTATGAAATCAACCAATCTGATTATTGCAACATGCGCTAAATAAATCATAGGCCTTTTCTAATTGGCTGGTATTAGTTATTGTACATTTGCATTTGTCAGTAAACAATTTGTGTTAGAATTCTTATTGGGCAATCATAAGGTCAGTAATGTTACTGTTGGCGCCCTCCCATCTTGTCTATGTGGACCAAATCTTTTCTTTCATCTCATACCTTGGAATCCACCTAAAAGAAACAAAGGCACAACTGTGATAGTGTACAGCAGATCATATGTAAGTACTATACCATACTGCTTATAAACAATACCAAGTACATTCATCATGGAAGAAGAACCGATTGTTAAAGTTTGTGTAAGCTCTTAAAGTCTGACCTCATTTGAACTACAAGTACACAGAATCGCTTTCAGGTACTTACACATATTGGCAGGGCCGGATTTACCACTAGGCAACCTAGGCAATTGCCTAGGGCCCAGCGGTCCCCAGAGGGCCCTCCCAGGGCCAGCGGTGAGACCACCCTTTAAAAATGGGACGCTACTTATGGGCCAGTGCTATATGCTTGCCCCCCGGGCTAAAGTCTGCCAGCCAGCCCCTGAATAGGGGTATATGTTATGCTAAAAAACTATAGTGCTATGGATTTTTTCAGGGAGGGGGCCCCAAACCAGTATCTTGCCTAGGGCCCCATGAGGTCTAAATCCAGCTCTGCATATTGGTGTTACAGCAGCAGGTTTATGACCAGGCCTTGGACCCCAAATGGTCAAGCCCTCGACCTCCATGCAAATACAGCCCTCGCACTCTACTTTAAGCGCTGTCACTTAGTTGCAGGAATTGTGACACTCACCAAAGCAGTCCCAGTAATTACTATTAAGCAGCTTGAACTATCATAAAAAATGATCGTTGCTTCTTTTTCAGAATTCACACTGTAGTGTATGTGAACGTTGGCTTTATAATCCTGGATCTTAATTTGCACACATTTAAGTTGCTCGCTCCAACTAATTTAAGCGTTTGCTCATAACACACCGGCACTTTGCAGGATCCAAGACTGTGTAGTGTAAAGCTGGGTACACACTACAGAAAACTATAATTATATTACACAATATCTTTAACAATTTTACCAGCGACTGAAGCCACGATCAGCAGCTGATTCATGTGCGCACACTATATATGTTTTACACAATCTACTATCAGATCTGTGCTCTTCATCTGTCGTAACCATCGGCTGAAACAACCGTGACTCTGTAAACTGTATGGAGATCTGGTCGTGAGTGCGTACACACTGCAGGATTGGAACAACATCGTTCCATTGTTGAACGAAATTCTTAGTCCGTTTATAAAGTCACATGTAACTATACAATGTGCTTTGGAATGATAACCGTTCATCGTTGCAGCGCACACTAATGCGGTATTGGGCTGAACGGTTGTTTATCATGTGATTGACCGATAATCAGGTGAAAACCCTGTAATGTGTACCCAGCCTTAGTCTGTATACAATTCATGCATGCAAATCTGATACACTTGAACAAGTAAAATTTCCATCAGAGAAACGCCATGTCTAGCACCTTCGCACTACGACCCAATTGCCGACTTCCATCCTCATTCGATGAGTATAACTCGTAATGAGTGTTACACTGTTACTTTAAGGTTAATTATTTTCTTTAAAAAATTGGGTAACTCGGGCAATAAATTAATTCACTACAGATCACTTTCAAGTTTAAATTGTCATTAGAACGCAAGTATTTTGCAAGACTATCTCCTCAACTTCATCCAGTGGTGGAACTACCATTGGTGCAGCTGGTGCTGTGCAACGGGGCCCATGGAAGTAATG
The DNA here is from genome assembly GCF_038048845.1 of Mixophyes fleayi. Classification (NCBI taxonomy): domain Eukaryota; kingdom Metazoa; phylum Chordata; class Amphibia; order Anura; family Limnodynastidae; genus Mixophyes; species Mixophyes fleayi. The sequence continues at coordinate 337,875,238 of NC_134404.1, read as the reverse complement.
AGGCCCGCTGCACGGCAGATGAAGAGGGTCGGAACTAGCGAGCTGTCGGCAACGGTTCCTGCCTCCTCGCTTTGCGGGGCTCACACCTCGCTAGTTCTGACTCTAACTTCATTGGAGTATAAAGCAAGCCCCCCACTCCAAGTGCACTTCTTGTCAAGGTCACACTTGCGTTACTGAGTATGAAAGAGGAAGATCTGTTCCCTCTTATTGCCCTGGGCTTAAGTACCTTCATAAGCGCACCCTTACTGGAAACAGCCAGTGGAGAATTTGTGTCATGGTCTGGAGGACCCAGGTAACAGTCTTGAGGACCCCAACCACCAGATCCTCCCTATTACTTAAGAGAATGAAATGAGCAGAGAGTACGGTGGCTCAGTGGTTAGCATTTCTGCCTCACAGCACTGGGACCATGGCCTTATCTGTGAGGAGTTTGTATGTTCTCGTTGGGTTTGTGTGGGTTGCCTCCGGGTGCTCTGGTTTCCTCCCACATTCCAAAAACATACTGGTAGGTTAATTGGCTGCCATCAAATTGACCCTAGTCTTTCTCTCTTTGTCTGTGTGTGTATATTAGGGAATATAGACTGTAAGCCCCAATGGGGCAGGGACTGATGTGAGTTCTTTGTACAACGCTGCGGAATCAGTGGCGCTATATAAATAGCTTATGATGATCATGATGATTTAAACATTGTGATATTAAACATACATTATTCTGGCAATTTGGGGGCCTCATGCAGGGGCTGGATGGCAAATTTTAGCCCGGGGGCAAGACTCAGTTCAGCAGCCTATTAGGAACATTTTAAAGGTCTGAATTATGATAGAATAATGAGTCCTGATTTTCACATGTGAAAATCAGGACTCATGGGATCCTTAAATGAAAAGATACAGCGGAGATGGTTGTGAATCTAGTAGGATCACACTTATATATAATATTAATCAGTTCCAATGATCATATATATTTTGTGTGTCATCTGTCCGTGCACTAACGTTCACCTCTTTCCAAACACATTAGTAGAAGCTGAAAACAAATCACAGCTGAATAACTAGCAATAAATGTAAGAGCTGAGAGCAATGAGCGCAATCAATATAATCAATTCAACATTTAGCTAAACACAAGAATATATTGTATTTCTCGGTTGATTGCTGTGACAAGTACCTAGATTGTTTAATCAGCATTATGTGTCTTCTGTCAGAACTGGTCCATTCTTATATTAATGGAGAACAAGTCATTTGTTTATCGTCTCGCTATTTGCAGATCCGTTAATTCAGTTGTTGCGAGAAACGTCACGTACCTTAAACAGCAAGTAGCCAATAGGCAGCCAGGTCCCCTCAACACTATCCCGGTTCTTGTTGCTTTGCATAAGGGATACAACTAAATTCCATCCTCTCTTCACCTCATCGCATTCAGTCACTGTTATAATGTACTGAGGATTCTTGCAAAATGAGTCTAAAATGACAATACACAGATAGATAGATATGAGATAGATAGATAAATAGATAGATAGATATGAGAGAGATAGATAGATAGATAGATAGATAGATAGATAGATATGAGATAGATATGAGATAGATAGATAGGAGATAGATAACAATTTCCTATTATTTATGTTTTAACATTGTACTGTGCAAAAGTTTTAGGAAAAAATACTGCACAGTAAGAATGCTCTCAATAATTGAAGTGCTAATAGTTTATTTTTATCAATTGACAAAATGAAAAGTGAATGAACAGAAGAGAAATCTAAATCAAATCAATATTTGGCGTGACCGCCCTTTACCTTCGTTAATTGATAAAACTAAACTATTAACTCTTCTATTTTTTCAAGTATTCTTAATTTGCAGCATTTTTTACACACCTGTCTAAAACTTTTGCACAGTCTTATAATATATATATATATATTGTGACAGTATGACAGTATCTCTAGGAGAAGATGGCAACGAAGAGCAGAACAGCAGCAATAAGTTACTTGAATGCAGGATTTTCGGTTTAACTGGCCTCTACCAGTTTTATTAGCATAATCAAAGTAACCACAACATAAGTAAAAACCTTGCCTGTCCGGCACTTAAACTTTTGTGTAGACCCTCCCTCCTGTGCAGGACCTTATGTCCCACACACAAATCAATTACATTAACAAAGTTGCTCACCTCCGCAGTGTCTCTCAGGAGACATCCAACCTCCTCCCCAGGACTGAGACCCAGATTGAAGCAGAGCTGCAACATTTTAACAGGCACCTCTCAGGTGCAGCTCCTAATCAGTCTGCTGTGAAGTCTGCAGACCAAAAGACCCGGACTGGGTCTTTGTATGGAGCCCACCCTGCTCTCTCCATGCAAAGCACCAGGGATCCTTACCAGCTTTTTCTGAAGACGAACACATATTTGGAATATCCTTCCTATACAAATCCACCTCCCTGTGTTTAAACCCATGCAGGTCAGACAGCCCGGGACATGGATACCTGCCATTCAAACCAGTGTCTCTGTCACAATATATATATATATATATATATATATATATAGGGTGATTCAAAAGACGCAGTACACCCTTTTATTTCAAAAACTCTACAGGAAATTGGGAAACCTGAATACTCCAGTAAGGTATGGGTGACGTGGTCTATCTTTTACGGTATGTACCAAACATGGGCGCCATCTTGAAATCGGCCCAATTCCTGTAGAGTTTTTGAAATAAAAGGGTGTACTGCGACTTTTGAATCACCCTGTATATATAGTCAGCCGCAACATTAAAACCACCAGCATAATATTGCATAGGTTCTCCTCGTGTCGCCAACAAACTCTGACCCATCGAGACAAGGACCCCACAAGACCTCAGAAGGTGCCCTGTGGTATCTGGCACCAAGACTTTAGTAACAGATCTTTAAGCCCTGTAAGTTTCGACCTGGGGTCTCCATGGATTGGACTTGTTTTTCCAGCACATCCCACAGATGCTCGATCGGATTGAGATCTGGGGAATTTGGAGGCCAAGTCAACACCTTAAATTCTTTGTCATATTCCCCAAACCCATTCCTGAACAATTTTTGCAGTGTGGCAACTGAAGAGTTCATGTCACATTCTATTCTTCGAACTGGACAGCTAAAGAGTCAGCTCAGTTACTTTATACCTGAAATTTAGGCATAATAATCTAGGATAATTTACCTTTATCGAAGACATTCCAAGACCTGTCCTCTTTGGTCCACTTGTTCCAGTACTTGCTTTTGTACCATTTTTTAGATTGATTTCCCAAATCTAAAAACACTGGTAACCGGTTGCAAAGAATGAGTCTGGAAAACTCACAAAGAAAATCTTCCCAGGACATCCTGGTAAAATAGATAAAAGATTAATTTTCAAAGCAGCTCTAATAATTAGAGATGGTCACTGACCCCCGTGTTTTGGTTTTGGATTCGGTTTTAGATCTGGATTACCGTAGTGTTTTGGTTTTGGTTTTGCAAAACCGCCATTGCGTGTTTTGGTTTTGGTTTTGTTTGGTTTTGTTTTGCTATTTTGTTGGAAAATCCATGTTTTTGGGCCTAAATTAACCCAATTTAGTGATCCAACTGTTTTAGAGATAAGTAATCTAATTGTTGAGGTAATAAATCATCCAAAAAAACAGTTTAATTCTTCGTTGGTAGGCCTTCATTTATTCTACACACAAAACAGATTGTCTTCCTCTCCATCTATGCATATTGGCAATGCAGCCATCGTCTTTGAATGTATATTACACCCTACACTTATAGTTAAATATGTAAAGAAATGGAAAAAGCCAGTTTGGTTTCTGTCTCTCTAGGCCCCCCTCTACTTGTATAACATACCAAAAAATTCAGCCGTTATAGACTGTACAATATTATGAGAAATGGACAAAGTCAGTTTGGGGTCACTCTGTCTATGACACCCTATCCTTAAGGATAAATTTCTTGACCTGCCTCTGGGATGACGATTCACCCCCAGCAGCAGCAACAGCAGCAGCAGTGGGACTATCGTTTTCTTCAGAGGAATCAATAATAGTGCAGGAGTCATCCAGCCTTAAGTGGGATGCCGGGCTAACTCCGAGCGCTACTGAGGATATTGATGAGGATGGTGTGGTGGGTGTATTTTGTAGCCGTCGGGATGTCGGTGAGCGGAGGGTCTTAGCTGATGATGGAGTGCTTGTATTTTTTTGGGAAGAACCTTCAGCTTTTCCCAACACTTTGCCATGAACTCTCGTTAAATGGCGTAACATAGACGAGGTTCCAAGATGGTTAAGGTCCCTCCCTCGACTGACTGTGGCTTGACATACACTACAAATGGCTATACAATTGTTGTCTGGATTTGGGTAGAAATAATTCCACACATAAGAAGTGGATTTTTTTGTTTTATGCCCAGGCATGACAATGGCCTTTTTCTTGTCACGTGCCAGGACTGCTGCCACTGGTGCAGGACTTACACAAACAACCTCATCCTCATCAACATCCTCATTAGCGCCCTCGTCGTCTACACAAATCTCCCCCTCATCCTCTTCTAATTCCAATCACCGGCTACACTCGGGCTATTAAGGCACACATCAGCAGAATGCTCACGATTAGACATCCCACTGTTGGATGGACTCTCCACAGGGATTGTTGTCATTTGTGAATCAGAGCAAACATTCTCCTCTAATGCCTCACTGTTATCTTGCAGCTCGGCTTTGACGCGTAACAGTAGTTGTGCACCAATTGTAGGCTGGGTAACTTTTTGGGATCTGCCACTAATAGCCAAAGGTGAAGGCCTCATTCTCTCTTTGCCACTGCGTGTGTAGAATGGCATGTTTGCAATTTTTTTTTTTATCGTTAATTAACTTTTGCTCAGTTACACTTCTTTTTCGCTTCACACTCTGTTGTTTGACATCGCCTTGGCCAGATGACGTACTGGTAACACTAACATCAGGACTGGCGACAGAACCTGGTTGCTCATTCTGATCATATGTGGACTGCTTTGAATCCATTCTGAGCGCAAAGCACTGGGGAGTGCTAAAAATGAGTTGGTAGATACTGCTGACAGATATGACTTTTGACAGCCAGAAATATTTATGCACAATTATGGGGGACACCCCAAAAGCACTGAGGAGTGCTACAAATTATTTGGTAGATACTGCTGACAGATATGACTTTTGACAGCCAGAAATATGTATGCACAATTATGGGGGACACTGGGGAGTGCCAAATATTAACAAAAAATAATAAACCTCCATACTCCTCTCTTCTCTAGCGATTTTGGTTAGAGCAATTGCAAGAACAATATTGTATTCTCTGTCCCTGCTCTAATCAGCCTGTGACTACACCCTGCTCTCTCCCTCTGTCAAATGGCGATGGATTGCTGTGGAGGCGTGTATTTATAAAGTTGAAGTATCGCGAGAACCGAGCCCCGAGATCCGACGACGTCACAATGACGTTCGGCCTCGATTTGGATTCGGAACGGGCGGGAGAGTACCGAGCTGCTCAGCTCGGTACTCGGATACCCAACGTTCGGGTGGGTTCGGTTCTCGGGGAACCGGACCCGCCCATCTCTACTAATAATACACTAGAGTTCAAATAATGTGAGATATTCCAGGATCTGTTGCTGCACATAATTAAATTTATATCATCCCCAGAGTAACTTTCAAGATAGGAAATACATACAATACATGAGAAAGATTATGGGTTTTATTTCTTTATGTTCCTTTAAAGGAGTTCTCCACCCTTAGATAATTTCTCACGACTTCCTGTAAATTTTGATAAATATGTTGCTCCAAATGTCTAGATTGCTTCCGTTTTTTTCTTATTAAGAAGCTGTTTCATATATGACACAAAACTGTTCTCTGGTTACAAAAGTGGTCTATTGAGACCATCTGGGGCTCTGTGCTGTATGTATCAATGGGCCTCATTCCAGATTGTATTACTTAATATACCAATCACATGAAATTCCCACCACCTAATCAATGAGTTGTATCCAGGGATGAAGAATGCAGGTATGATACTGTTCTCTGATTGGGTATTGTTGGGTATATAGTGTGCAGAGTATATAGTATTCTGGATAAATGCTGGTAAATACAGTACTATATTGGCCATTACTGGGTATTTAATGTTCTGGTTCGTTCCTGGGTTCCTTACACTCACCCAAACACCATGCAGAAACCAGATATTGCTTGAGTTTAATGTGATAATCTCTGTACTTATCTTGGTAGTCCCTACAGTGACATGTTGGTTTGAGGGATGGGTAATGAATTGTGTCTCAGAAGAACACACTCAACCCCTTTCTCTCTTTGGGGTCCCCTGCACTGTGAGCGGTGGTTAAGTGCGGGGGGCCAGTTAGATGAAAGGTTACTATATGAGGTTTGTTGTGTTGATGACATCGTGTGACCCACCAGTGACGTCAACCCGCTCTACACAGACCTGGAGACATGGAGAACCCAACCTGCCCCCTCCTCCACCAGACATCGCAGCAGGGTAAAAGCAGTTATTTTTCTATCGCTGTGATGACCCATTTAACTATGTATATTTAGTATAATTTGGTGTTTCAGTATTGCTTGTTAATCTAGGTAAAAGGAAATATTGTCCATACAGTTCCAGAGCTGGATTAAGGCTTTGGGGGCCCCGGGGGAAACTTAAGACAAGGGGACCCTCTATGGTATAATACACACATATACAAACATGCCTCTCTCATTGCTGCCCCCTCCATATCTCTCATTGCTGCCCCCTCCATATCTCTCATTGCTGCCCCCTCCATATCTCTCATTGCTGCCCCCTCCATATCTCTCATTGCTGCCCCCTCCATATCTCTCATTGCTGCCCCCTCCATGCCTCTCTCATTGCTGCCCCTCCATGTCTCTCTCATTGCTGCCCCCTCCATGCCTCTCTCATTGCTGCCCCCTCCATATCTCTCATTGCTGCCCCCTCCATGCCTCTCTCATTGCTGCCCCCTCCATATCTCTCATTGCTGCCCCCTCCATGCCTCTCTCATTGCTGCCCCCTCCATATCTCTCATTGCTGCCCCCTCCATGCCTCTCTCATTGCTGCCCCCTCCATATCTCTCATTGCTGCCCCTCCATGTCTCTCTCATTGCTGCCCCCTCCATATCTCTCATTGCTGCCCCCTCCATGTCTCTCTCATTGCTGCCTCCTCCATGTCTCTCTCATTGCTGCCTCCTCCATGTCTCTCTCATTACTGCTCCCTCCATGTCTCTCTCATTGCTGCCCCCTCCATGTCTCTCTCATTGCTGCCCCCTCCATGTCTCTCTCATTGCTGCCCCCTCCATATCTCTCATTGCTGCCCCCTCCATGCCTCTCTCATTGCTGCCCCTCCATGTCTCTCTCATTGCTGCCCCCTCCATGTCTCTCTCATTACTGCCCCTCCATGTCTCTCTCATTGCTGCCCCCTCCATGCCTCTCTCATTGCTGCCCCCTCCATATCTCTCATTGCTGCCCCCTCCATGCCTCTCTCATTGCTGCCCCCTCCATATCTCTCATTGCTGCCCCCTCCATGCCTCTCTCATTGCTGCCCCCTCCATATCTCTCATTGCTGCCCCTCCATGTCTCTCTCATTGCTGCCTCCTCCATATCTCTCATTGCTGCCCCCTCCATGTCTCTCTCATTGCTGCCTCCTCCATGTCTCTCTCATTGCTGCCTCCTCCATGTCTCTCTCATTACTGCTCCCTCCATGTCTCTCTCATTGCTGCCCCCTCCATGTCTCTCTCATTGCTGCCCCCTCCATGCCTCTCTCATTACTGCTCCTCCATGCCTCTCTCATTACTGCTCCTCCATGCCTCTCTCATTGCTGCCCCCTCCATGTCTCTCTCATTGCTGCCCCCTCCATGCCTCTCTCATTACTGCTCCTCCATGCCTCTCTCATTGCTGCCCCTCCATGTCTCTCTCATTGCTGCCCCCTCCATGCCTCTCTCATTACTGCTCCTCCATGCCTCTCTCATTGCTGCCCCTCCATGTCTCTCTCATTGCTGCCTCCTCCATGTCTCTCTCATTACTGCTCCCTCCATGTCTCTCTCATTGCTGCCCCCTCCATGTCTCTCTCATTGCTGCCCCCTCCATGCCTCTCTCATTACTGCTCCTCCATGTCTCTCTCATTACTGCTCCTCCATGCCTCTCTCATTGCTGCCCCTCCATGTCTCTCTCATTGCTGCCCCCTCCATGTCTCTCTCATTGCTGCCCCCTCCATGTCTCTCTCATTGCTGCCCCCTCCATGTCTCTCCCATTGCTGCCCCCTCCATGTCTCTCTCCTTGCTGCCACCTCCATGTCTCTCTCATTGCTGCCCCCTCCATGTCTCTCTCATTGCTGCCCCCTCCATGTCTCTCTCCTTGCTGACCCCTCCATGTCTCTCTCATTGCTGCCCCCTCCATGTCTTTCTCATTGCAGCCCCCTCCATGTCTCTCTCATTGCTGCCCCCTCCATGTCTCTCTCATTGCTGCCCCCTCCATGTCTCTCTCATTGCTGCCCCCTCCATGTCTCTCCCATTGCTGCCCCCTCCATGTCTCTCTCCTTGCTGCCACCTCCATGTCTCTCTCATTGCTGCCCCCTCCATGTCTTTCTCATTGCAGCCCCCTCCATGTCTCTCTCATTGCTGCCCCCTCCATGTCTCTCTCATTGCTGCCCCCTCCATATCTCTTATTGCTGCCCCCTCCTTGTCTCTCTCATTACTGCCCCCTCCATGTCTCTCTCATTACTGCCCCCTCCATGCCTCTCTCATAATTAATAACTTAACAAAATGTAAAAATAAATAATACCAGAACTCTCCATCGTCTTTGATCTTCTGCAGAGTCTTCCTGTCTTCTTCTTTCAGTTCCTTCCACCATGGACTTCTGAAGAAAGTGAATAAATACATTTTTGTTTTTATCACATCTTATATATCTTTATAGATAGATGGGAGATAAACGGTTAGGGATATCGAAGTGCCTTGAAAGCTACATAATATCTTATTATACATAAACACCAAAATCCATTCTCTGTCATAAATATTAAAGTAAATATTTCTCTTGACTTTACAGTGATGACAAAATTATGTGATTCAATTTGAATTCTATGTATTCCTACATTAATTTAATCTAAAATATGATCTGAGCTTCATCTATCCTAATAATATAAAATCTGCTTTAACAAAAAAAAATGTTGCTAAGCGTATAAGCTTATATTAAGCAGATCTCATTCATGGCTGACTAGTGGACAAAAAGTCCCCTTTCTCTGTGACTAGTGCACAAAGCAAGCCTCGGTCTTGGTAGCTAATGTACAAATCAGATACTAACTCTAGTGGCTAGTGTACAAATAAGACCTTGATACTGGTGGTTGCTGTATAAAGGACATTTTAATTCTGGTGGCTAGTGAACAAAGCACTGAAACTACGGTGGCTTGTGTACAATGCAGATCCCAAACTTAGTTGGAAGTGTACAACACAGAATTCAGTCACCAAGAATAATTCTGGTGGCTTCTGCAATTGTCAATTTTGACAGTAACTCTGCTTTCAGGACAAGTCAAATATCTTACTTATCATTCCAGCTTCCTGCCCATTCTCCATGACCCCATGGATTCCATATACGAATTAATTTCACAATTCCTTTCCTAAATTGGACCTGTAAAAGAAAATATATATTAGATAAACGTGAAAACAGTATCCAAACAATGTGTTGGAGTAGTATTAGTAGCAACCATATTTTTATTCTTTTTATTATATTATATATTATTATTGATGAGGATTTGTAAGTTGCCTCAGTGTGTTGCAGCGATGGACAGTGGGGCAAAGAGATCAAACATAAAACAAGGACCTACAAAATCAATGCAGAAGACAAAACAAAATGTAGAGAGTCTTTGCCTATCCACCAGCCCAGGGTGGCCTTGGTTCTCTGGGCTCCCTCATTATTGCCAGCTGCATAGGTCTGGCAACATACCCAGATCACTTGCCAGTTGAATTGTGGACTTACTGTCTGCCACCAGCCCCCAACAACAGACACTTCAGCCTAGTCTGTGCTCCGTTGTGACCTGTCTGATCTCCTCCAGACCACAGAAGGGTACTGCCCTACCTGATCACCAATAGAGTATCTGCTCATCCACCGGTTATGCCACCCACCATGTCTGCTGACCCAGCTCCAGGACCTTGTGTAGGCATCCTGATCCCGCCAGGAGCCTGCCTAGGCAGAGCAGCTCCCACACCCGTCAGAAGTAGTGTGGAAACCCAGACCATTCGCGTGTCCCTTGGCTGGTACCTGCAATACCCATGCTGCCTTAGGCCACATTCTTGGTCTGCATACCAGGCATTCTTCAATTGTATCACCATCATCACCATGTATCACTACATCAGTGGGTAGCCAACCTGGCACACACTATAATACCTGACCCCCCCCAACTTTCCACTCACCCTGAGCCACATTGTGGCCCTAACAACTACAGACACTGGTGCACCAGTTGGTCTTCCTCTAACCTGAGGCCTCTCATGTTACTTCAATTGACCTGGCCTGCGACTAGACCCCCGATTTGGGAATCTCAGCATCCCCTCACTCCCAACTAAGGAAGACCTTCTCCCTGACTGCTTGTCAGTCTGGTGGAGAACTAGACATGAAGCAATGAGATTTCCAGCACTCAAGCTGACCTCCCAGCTCCTAGTGGATCCCAATGTTCCGGCCATCCTGCCAGAGCCACATCTGTCATGGCCTACATCCACACCCATAAGGCTGCTGTCCACACCTCATATGATTAATCCATCTGCCAATTCACAAGGACCCTTGTGGTTGCTAAGAGCTCTGCTACTATGTATCTCTCCTTTGCTGACTACTATTCATGTCTCTCCACTGCCCCATCACCTGGTCCACACCCCAAACTACACACACACGCACTAGAATGTAAGCTCTCACAGGTAGGGTCCACTCTTCCTCATGTCTCACGTCCGTCCTCTATCCATCTTCCTTGTATGTCCCCTGTCATGTATGCTTTGTTTTGCGGCGCCACATGAATGAACCCTGATGATGAGTTTATATACATTTATGCAGAGCTGTGTCAAGACTTCTTGCCCCTGTGTAGGAAAGCTCACTAAAGTTCTGTTATTATACTGATTTTAAGGACGGGTTTAAGCAAAATTCAGGTTCAAACTGAAAATGCCCTTTAAAAGAAAACGCTTAGAACTCCAGCTCTGTACATACATTTCTATTTGTTATTTCCTACCCAAAGATATGTCTGTCTTCCTTTGTTCTAAACCCCCTTTTAAACAGCAGAGTTCTAAACATGAAAGTAAGGTATTGCCCTCTGCTAGCCTGAAAAACTGGTTTTGAGCTTCTTTGATATATCCACTGAGACTTGTTTGCAAATCGCTAACAATTGGTTTAGTCTGCAGGGTATTTTTTGTTTAGGACTAAAGTATTCTGAGCAGATGGCATGTTTACAGACAAAGCATATTTTTGTGCAGACCACACAGGGGCAAACGCAGGATTTCTAGAGGGGGTTTCCAAATATGTTCTTCTGAAGAAACAATGTACATATATATATATATATATATATATATATATATATTTATTAGGGATGTGCACTGGCGACTTTTGGTGTCTCGTGTTTTGTGTTTTGGATTCGGATTTTCGTGATATTTTGGGTTCGGATTTGTTTTGCAAAACACCTGCCGAAAGGTTTTGGTTCGGATTTAAGGTTTTGGATTCAGATTTTTTTTGAAAAAAGCATAAAAAGTTCAAAAATCAAGTTTTTGTGCTTATTTTCACTCCTACGCTATTATTAACCTCAATAACATTCAATAACAAGCATTTCCACTAATTTACAGTGTATTCTGAACACCTCACAATATAGTTATTAGTCCAAAACGTTGCAACGAGGTATCTTTCTGGACTGCGTAGTGGAGTGGTCCCCACAATATAATAAGAAAACCATCAACTGGTCTGAATCGCACCGAATAATGTACCTGGACTGCGTAGAGGAGTGGTCACCACAATATAATTTAAAAACCCTGAACTTGTATGATTCGCACCAATAAATGTACCTGGACTGCGTAGAGGAGTGGTCACCACAATATAATAAGAAAACCATCAACTGGTCTGAATCGCACCGAATGATGTACCTGGACTGCGTAGAGGAGTGGTCACCACAATATAAATTAAAAACCCTGAACTTGTATGATTCGCACCAATAAATGTATCTGGACTGCGTAGAGGAGTGGTCACCACAATATAATTAATAAAAAACCCTCCACGGCTCTGAATTCCCCAAAAAAAAATTCTGGACTGCGTAGTGGGGTGGCCCCGGTACCCAATTTGATACCGGGGCCACAATATAATAAATACACCCTCAACTGGTGAGAATTCCACCAAACAAGTATCTGGACTGCGTAGTGGGGTGGCCCCGGTACTAAATTTGGTACCGGGGCCACAATACCTCCTCCAAGTTCCAAGTGTAGTGTTTATAACATATTAACACTACACTAATTCTAGCTAGTCAATACCTCTTGTTTTAAATAATGACAGGGCATTTAACTTTTGATTTAATTTTTTGAATTTATTGACATTTTCTTTTACTTTTTGAACATGGCAAACGACTGCTGAATGGTCACATAATGCCAAAAAAAGAGTTGCAAGATGGAATTGTCCTTGGGCCCTCCCACCCACCCTTATGTTGTTGAAATAGGACATGCACACTTTAACAAACCAATCATTTCAGCGACAGGGCCTACCAAACAACTGTGGCTGAAATGATTGGTTTGTTTGGGCCCCCACACAAAAAAAACAATTCATCTCTCCCTGTACAAACTAAACAGGCTCTACTGAGGAAAGATGTCGACCTCATCCTCAACCTCTGATTCCTCTCCCCCTACAGTGTGTACTTCCTCCTCCTCACACATTATCAATTCGTCCCCGCTGGACTCCACAACCACAGGTCCCTCTGTACTATCTGGAGGGCAGTGCTGTACTTCATTGAGGAATTGATTATTCATTTTTATAAACATCATTCTTTCAACGTTGTGAGGAAACAACCTCCTTCGCCACTCACTGACCAGGTTCCCCGCTGCACTAAAAACTCTTTCCGAGTACACACTGGAGGGGGGACAACTCAGGAAAAATAGAGCCAGTTTGTACAGGGGCTTCCAAACTGCCTTATTTTCCTGCCAGTAACAATATGGACTGTCTGACATGTCTATTTGGATGGTGTCAGCAAAATAATCCTCCACCATTTTTTCAATTGTGACAGCATCCAATGCAGCGACAGTAGACATGTCTGCAATGGTTGGCAGGTCCTTCAGTCCGGACCAGATGTTTTCAGCATCCCCGCCAGCGGCTCTTTTAGGAAAACTGAGCTTTTTCCTCGCAGCCATAGATGTGGAAGAAAATGAGGGTGGAGCTGTTGGCATGTCACGGTCCTCCATTTGCACCACTGTAGACTTGTGTCCGCCGGAAACAGAGACACAACATACGCTTTAAACCGAGGATCGAGCACGGTGGCCAGAATGTAGTCCTCTGACCACCCTCGGATCCTGGCAAAGCGTACGAAGGGCTACATCCACAAGAGCTACATGCTTGGTGTAATCGCAATGGTTTACCAGCTCCTCCCTCACTTTCTCCAGCTGCTTCTGCAACAGCCTGATCAGGGGAATGACCTGACTCAAGCTGGCAGTGTCAGAACTGACTTCTCATGTGGCAAGTTCAAACGGCTGGAGAACCTTGCACAACACAGAAATCAGTCTCCACTGCGCTTGACTGAGGCACATCCCCACTCCTTTGCCTATGTCGTAGGTGGCTGTGTAGGCCTGAATGGTCTTTTGCTGCTCCTCCATCCTCTGCAGCATATAGAGGGTGGAGTTCCAGCGTGTCACAACCTCTTGTTTGAGGTGATGGCAGGGCAGGTTCATGCTTTTTTGATGTGCCTCTAGTCTGCGGTAGGCACTGGCTGAATGCCGAAAGTGTCCAGCAATTTTGCGCGCCACCGCAAGCATCTCCTGCACACCCCTGTCACTCTTGAGGTAATGCTGCACCACCAAATTAATGGTGTGGGCAAAACATGGGACGTGCTGGAAATCGCCCATATTTAATGCCCGCACAATGTTACTGGCATTGTCTGACACCACAAATCCCCACGAGAGTCTAAGTGGGGTAAGCCACTGGGAGATAATTTCCCTCAGTTTCTCTAATATGTTGTCAGCATTGTGCCTCTTATTAAAGCCTGTAATACACAATGTTGCCTGCCTTTGCACGAGCAGCCATTTTGTAGATGCTGCTACTGATGCAGCTGTTGCTGTTGCTGCGGAAGGGGATGCATCTACCCAGTGGGCTGTCACAGTCATATAGTCCTTCGTTTGCCCAGAACCACTTGTCCACATGTCCGTGGTTAAGTGGACAGTGGGTACAACCGCATTTTTTAGAGCACTGAGGACACTTGATCGTACTTCTCTGTACATTTTTGGTATCGCCTGCCTAGTGAAGTGGAATCTCGACGGGATTTGGTACCGGGGACACAATACCTCCATCAACCCTCTAAATCCCACTCCACTGATGGCGGACACCGGGCGCACGTCTAACACCAACATTGCAGTTACAGCCGCAGTTATACGCTTTGCAATAGGGTGACTACTATCGTATTTTGTGGTCATGGCAAACGACTGTTGGACGGTCAATTGTTTTGTGAAAGACTTAGCGGTCTTACGACTTCCCCTCTGGGAAGATGACCGACTAACAGCAGCAACAGCAGCAGTGGCAGTAGTAGGCGTACCGCTGCAGGATTCCTCGGATGAATCCCGTATTGGAGAGGACTCAGTCTGGCTGCTGACTTGGGCTGCAGGACTGAATCTGATGGAGATCGTGGAGGAAGTTGACGAGGAGGGTGTTGCTGGTGTGTATCCAACTGAACCACGGGATTTAGGTGTCTCTGTACCGATGACGGTCCTAGCCCCAGTTCCTGAACTAACCACTGAACTATGAAGGTTATTCAGGTGACGTATAAGGGAGGATGTCCCTAGGTGGGCAAGATCCTTTCCCCTGCTTATTTGAGCTTTACATAAGCTACATATGGCCATACATTGGTTGTCCGGATTTGGATAAAAATAACTCCAGACTGAAGAGGTGCATTTTTTGGTCTTCTGACCAGGCATGACGATGGGCTTTTTCATCCCATGGACATCAGCTGTTTCCCCCCCTGGTGCCTCATTTTCAATAACCACATCACCATCCTCATCATCAAGTTCCTCCACAGCGCCAGCTATATCATCAATAGCCTCCTCCCGAGCCACCTCTTCCCGTACAGTGATGGGAAGGTCAGGCTTGACAACCACCAACACCCTTGGACTCGCCTTGGGTATTTGTGATAATTTCTCTTTAGAAGGCAGAGTTGTTTACTGTTTTGTTCCTGACAGCATAACTCTCTTCAATTTTTTGTAGCGGGGGGGAGGAGGAGGAGGGCTAAGATCCTTGGGTGAAGCTGGACCACTAGTCATGAACACGGGCCAGGGCCTAAGCCGTTCCTTGCCACTATGTGTCGTAAATGGCATATTGCCAACTTTACGTTTCTCCTCAGATGATTTTAAGTTTCTCTTTTTGCTATTTTTAGAGAACTTGGGCTTTTTGGATTTTACATGCCCTGTACTAGGAGATTGGGCATCGGGCTTGGAAGATGACGTTGATGGCATTTCATCGTCTATGTCATGACTAGTGGCAGCAGCTTCAGCATTAGGAGGAAGTGGGTCTTGATCTTTCCCTACTTTATCCTCCAAATTTTTGCTCTCCATTATATGTAGCACAAGATAATGCTGAATGTGTGAACTTGGTAATATTGCAGTACCAATGGGCTTATACTGCAGGATTGGTTTTGCAAATTTTGTTGTAATTAATTTATTTTTTTGTATTTTTTTTTTATTAACTTTTTTTTAATTTTTTAAACACTTGGGAATATTGGGGAAATAACTATGCCCTTAGAAGCACAGAGCACAGGACACAGGACACAGGACCACTGGACTGAACAGGACACAGCACACAGGACCCAGCAGCACCACTGAACTCAAAATTGACAGAGCACAGCACACAGCACCACTGGACTGATACTGCAGAACACAGCACAGCACAGAACTAAACAGCACAGCACGAGATCTACCAGGACAGAGGACCACCTAACACACCCCCCCTCTACCCTGATCAATGCCCGAGTGAAGATGGCGGCGACTAGCGGGGAATTTATAGGATCCGAGTATTGCGAGATCCGACAGCGGGATTATGACTCCGAGCCTCGGTTTCAATTTTTCATTTGGCGCCAATACCCGGAACTGTCTCGGATCCGACTCGGATCAGCAACGTTCGGGTGGGCTCGGATTCAGGAAATCCGAGTGCGCTCATCTCTAATATATATACGTACACACTTTATGGCATGCAGCTAAAGTCCGTTTCTTCGGGGTTGCACCCGTCAGATTCCCCCGTATTGAAACTTTAAAGAACAATTTAGATTCAGACATAGAGCGCTAGCCCTTAGCACAAAAAAACTTATTTATACTTCTAGTCTTATGGCAAACTTGATGTTAAATTTCCCACTAACAAATGGATTCTCAAATAATTAAAATTATATAGGCATCTGGATAACAATTCCCACATACAAATGTGTATATTGTTTATTGTATATTGTTGATATTGCAGTGAAGCTGTTATTCATTGTTCTTAAAATGTAGCCAGGTGGGTTATGGGTATAAGGTTCCAGGATACAGGTGAGGGGGCTGTAGCTATATTCATTCTCCCCCCTCCTTTCTCTACAAGAAGCATGGAACAGCTGGGCACCCTGTGACATCACAAAGTAGTGTAAGGGGTTAATTTCTGGAGGGTTAACTGTTAACTGATATTTGGAGGTGGGAAAGGCCAATTAGTACCCATTGTCCTCCACAGGATTTCCTGAGACATTCTGTCTGCGAAACAGCAGTGGAACTCCTGTGGAATAACAGCTCATCTCCACTCCCCCTCCAACCCCCTGATCCAGCACCCATCAATGTTTAAAGAGGAGAGAGCCAGGTGTTTGCCCACGGAGGGGAAAGCACTATGGAAATTTGACCCTAGATATAAGGAGCCACTCTAGGAGGGAGGTGATGTTCATCCTGTGATTTGATTCCTGGAAGGTGCAAGATCTGATGTTGAGTTGCCGTTCTCTACCAATGAAACACATTGGCAGATCCATGGGTGGTCAAGTCAAGACAGTCAGGTGACTGTATCTGCTAAAGTTAGTGGTGTAAGGGACAGATAATATGGCAAACCTGCCTGGCATTTATTTACTGTGTGTATATAAAATACTAGTGATTGTTTTTATCACAATAAATGTACTGTTGCACTTTTCTAACTGTATTTGCCTGAGTAACTCTAAGGAGCATATTCAATTCTTTGAGAAAACTACCATAACAATGTTTTTTACGCAATAACGGTAATAGTACACGGAGCGCAAGATTTTTGGCATTTCCGCCGACAATTGAATATGCCCCTAAGACCCTAAAAGGTATTGGGTAGGCTTCCCTGGCATAGTAAGGCACCCCTGGGTGGCCAGCCAGCGTGAAGTGGGTAGATTTGGGCCAGATAAACCGGGTATCTTCACATTTATCTATAGGCAGTATATGATATTAGGAGATATGCAGTATGTGATATCAGGAGGTATGCGGTATGTGATATTAGGAGGTATGCGGTATGTGATATCAGGAGGTATGTGATATCAGGAGGTATGCAGTATGTGATATTAGGAGATACACAGTATGTGATATTAGGAGGTATGCAGTATGTGATATTAGGAGGTATGCGGTATGTGATATCAGGAGGTATGCGGTATGTGATATTAGGAGGTATGCGGTATATGATATTAGGAGGTATGCAGTATGTGATATCAGGAGGTATGCGGTATGTGATATTAGGAGGTATGCGGTATATGATATTAGGAGGTATGCGGTATATGATATTAGGAGGTATGCGGTATATGATATTGGGAGGTATGCGATACATGACATTAGGAGGTATGCAGTATATTCTCCTGTGCTGCTCCCCACTTATGGAATTCCCTTCCAGGCTCAAACAAACTTTCCCACAGCCTTCAAATCTGTAAAAACCCATCTCTTTATTAGCGATGACCTTATCCCAGATAACACTATTCACAATAATACACACTCACAGCCGTCCCAATCTCCACTCTGAGCCACACTCGCTCCTCCATACCCTTTTGTTTTCAGGTCTGCATTTATTTTGTCCACCTTGTATGTTCCTGTTTTATCTATGTACTGTTTTTCCTACTGTACGGTGCTGCAGAGCACTGTGGCACCCTACAAATCTACGATAATAATATTAATATAGGATATTAAGAGGTATACAGTATATGATATTAGGAGGTATGCAGTATGTGATATTAGGAGATATGCTGTATTTGATATTAGGTAGTATGCAGTATATAATATTAGGAGGTATGCAGTTTGTGATATTATTAAGTATGCGGTATATGGTATTAGGAAGTGTGGTTATCATATAGAAATAACTTCTTGTAGAAATTTTATTTAGTGGCGCAGTGTGCCGCTGTATATCATTGCAAATGTACTGATTTTTGATATTGTGTTGTATTTTTCTATTGGAAATGTATTGATTTCTGAGGCTGTATGCCAGGTAGGAGGACATTTGGCTTTGTAATTTCTGAAGCCAGGAAATGTTAATCCCATGCTAATTAAGTCTTTTATTTTGTAAGTGACCAAGACCTCTTTTAGCCTGAATGCACAGGAGCGGCTTGTAAGGCTTTCATCCTGTGTCTGAGAGATAGAAAACAGCAAGTAAGTTAGGAAATCACAGATTGATGTAAATGTTGTTAAAATTTAAATTGCGTTGTCTCCAAGTCTAGAGAATATTATATCCTAAGGGTAACCATTGGAGGTAATATCTCACACTTTGTGGTGCCAGCTAGGATCAGTGGGCTGGGTTACCTACTGCCAACATGTGTGTCAGAAACTGTATAAAAAGATCTCTGTTTGAGTATGTAATGTATTATTCCATCTGTAACTCCTGGAGATCACTAGTACCTCAAACTAGTGTGTAACGGTCCTTGTTAGGACCTCTTGAGCTAATAAACATCACTGCTTAAGGATCAATATATCCGATTGGGAATGTTTTTGGGGTATTATAATGTAGATGCCACTATTCTGGAATGCCGATGTGTGACCAATTGCACCTGGGAGGGGTGTTCTCTTTATTGTGTAATGTAGTTACATGTTCTTAAAAATATTGCAATCATATTAAACAATCTATCATTCCATACATTTTAATAATACTTTACCACCACTTAGATGCACCTTAGATTTATAGGTTAAGCAACACACTTTTTAATATTAAAGTTTACAACCTAATAAAACTATGAAACACACACAGTAGTTGTCACAATACATATATGTTAATAAGCCATATTCTAGCTTTAATTATCAGAAGATCTGCAGCATATTTTCACATAGAAAAGGAAAAACATTTACCTGCACAATGTCCGTTATACAGTACGCATGCCGGTCCACCAGGCCATTATTCAGATATACGTTTTCTGCCAGTTTCTGTGGGGAGGAGATGGACAGTAAAATTGCGTCTTATTTTCTTACTTAATGGCTTCAGAAAGCACTCAGTGTACGTTTATTTATAATGTCTGTGTCAATGTTAGAGACATTTTCAAAAGCCTGAGCACTGCAACAAAATAATGTAAGCGATAGATATTACCTAAAAATGGGAGTAACCAGGGGCCCGATTCATTAAGGATCTTAACTGAAGAAACTTCTTATTTCAGTCTCCTGGACAAAACCATGTTACAATGCGAGGGGTGCAAATTAGGATTCTGTTTTGCACATAATTTAAATACTGACTGTTTTTTCATGTAGCACACAAATACTTGATAGCTTATTTGTACACTGAAATTTAAAGTTGATATTTGTGCGCTACATGAAAAAACAGTCAGTATTTAACTTATGTGCAAAATAATAAACAAATTTGCACCCCTTGCATTGTAACCTGGTGTTGTCCAGGAGAAAACGTATATTTTTTTTTGCCTTACTTTCCTTAATGAATCAGGCCCTATATATTCAGTGGCTAATAAAGTACAATATAATAGGTGATGTGAGATTGAGCTGCGCAGCACCCAGCGACTATGTTAATTTTAATATAACGCTTCCAAACACCGCCATAGCCAACATCACTCCCATAGATCATATCGAAAACGTTCTGAAAGCGTTAGTTCCCTCTCTGTGTATAATGTTTCCAGGACAAACTTCAAGACAACCATCGGTTGTTTATAAACTTAAACCTTCAGATCCTTCCTCATTGGTTCAACGTTTTCAGAACAAAAACAAAGTAGACTTCTGGTCGAAAAAATAGCCGGACACAAAGCTTAAGGATTTCATTAATCTCTAGTCTATACATATCAATGTAAACAATGAGCCATGCTTACATTGGTTGGTAGACTGCTCTTCCGGTCGTCTGCTTTTTCATTCTGCAATTAATAAAAAAATAATTTAATTTATTTATGTGTTCAATATAATCAGGATAAAATGTAAAATATTCCCATGTTTTACCAGAGAACAGACTTACACATTGTGACCAGTATTTGCTCATCTATGTAATAATTATAGGACAGTTAGAAGTATGACGACATTCGATTATTCTATTCTTGAACTCACAGATTATAATTTTGAGTTTGGCTGCTAATAATTTTATATTTACAAGTGCAAGTGATTTAATGATCGCCAACAAATATCTTTTGAGAGATACAGTTCAATTGTCACCTTATTAGACATAAAAGGGTTATTTATGGAAGTGCAAAATTGTGTCTCTCGCCCTACAAATGCTACCTTGCACCCAAATATATGCCAGGGGCATGGATTTTAGTTTTCAGACCTCGGATCCGGGAGATACGGAAGCAAGCTCTATAAATGAGCAGACAGGAAGAAGCTAGTAGCGTGAAATGTGTCATAACACCCAGCGCAATGATGCAAATGGCGACATCATGTCATAGCGCCATCAGAAAACAGAATTTGGCATCATCACGCTGGCTTCTGTCTAACACTTCTCTGTCTGACCAGACTTAAAGGAGATTACCAGACTTTCTCTCGAGTGCGAGAGATCACTCACTATTTCTGGAATCACCGAGACATTCCCGGAGAGTCGGGAAGAATGAGTTTGCCTATTGACAAGAGGAGTTGATGAAACAAGCTGGTTTGATTGACAAGTTCCTTCCTGCAAGGGCTAGGCTCATAAATGAGCCCAGTTACGTATCCACATGCAATAAAGAAATTTTGTTGTGTGATAAGTGATTATTTAAATGAGATTTAATAGAGATCTAATCTTCAAACCTTCAAGCGTTCACTGAAAACCCACCTCTTCAGACAAGGTTATAATATTCCTCAACCACCATCTTAATCTCCCTAGGTTACCTATTACCACCCTCTACATAGCTAATGCAAGACAACAACCCTCTGACCAACATAGTTGTGTGACTGATCACACAGCCCACTCAATACTTTTACCTTTGCATTCTAGCTGGCCCAGTGTGCGATATGATGTATCACATGCCCTTGTGTTTCAAACTCCCATTGTCCCATAGATTGTAAGCTTGTGGGCAGGGCCCTCTTACCTCTCTGTCTGTATGTATTACCCAGTATTGTCTTATTAATGTTTGTTCCCAATTGTAAAGCGCTACGGAATCTGCTGGCGCTATATATAAATAAATGTTAAGGATGACGATGATGATGATGATGATGATCTTGAAGCCAAGACTTGGCCTATGTTTTCAAAAGGACATCTCAAGGTACACTTCAGACATGAAAATGTTTTTGTAGGCACATTTCCACTAATGTCATAAAAACATTCAAACAAAAGCAAAACTTAAATGAGGATAATATGACCATTATATTTGAAGACAAACGTTGGAATTAATATAGTGGATGGTCTTACATCGGTAGTTCGGTTGACCTTAAAGTGATGTTTTTACTCTTTCCACTATGATAATCTCCAGGCTTACCCAAAAAGAAACAAAAGGTCACGTAGAACGCTTCCATTAGGGCAGTTATAAAGTAACGAAGGCATTCTGTGAGAATACTTCTTGTTATGGGCAAAGTGGGCAATTAGACATAGTCTCACGAATATAAATGTACTGTTCCTCTGCATACTATGCAGTTGGTAATTGAGCCCTTCTGCATAAGATAAGCCACAATGTTGCTGCCAGACAACTTCAAATGACATTTATCCTAAACAGAAGGTGGACAACTCTTTCCTAGTAGAAATGGATAAATGAGGACCAATAAGACAAGGTCCAAGGCAGCTGTTTTGGGGACTGTCAGAGACATTTCTTTCAGTCCTTTCAGGTCACCAAAGACCTTCCAAGATCTGGTTTAGACCAAGGCTTGGCTTCATTGAAAACCATATTGGGAGATATCTGATAATTGGGAGATAAACCACAAGTCATTAGAAGTCCAACTACTACAGGTCTTATTGCTACATCTAAACAATTTCAAACATTGATTAAATATTTCCATTGTTAATATGCCATCAATGACCTTCAGATATTGGTAATTACCTCAAAAGTTAAAAAAGATTATTACAAACTGGTCTCACCAATGTTGGGACACTTGAACTTCGGTTCCTGGGCGCGATATCCTAATAATCGAAAGGGAGCAATGATGAGAATAATGGAATCAGCATATTAGGACATTAACTTTTCCCACACACAACATGATGCTTAGTCTAGTGGTCATTTACCACCTAGAAATGTACCTCTGCAACAGCTCACTGGAGCCCCCTTAAACACATTTTCTCCTATTTTTTTGCTAAAATCACATAATTTATAAAGTTTTAGAGGATCAGGCAATACTTGCTGTATACTAAAAGCTTGTAAGAACTTTTCACTTCCCCATCGCCGTACCCGAGTGTCATTAATGCAGGCCATCAATGTGTCTCTAGTCGCCGTGCTGACCATGTGCCAGAGGTCATTCTGAGGCACACTGTCGCTCTGTAAGTCAAATGTCATCGTCACCCCTCCTGTGAAGTTTGCAAAGGCGTCTGCGGGATTCCCCCAATGTAAGTTTTGGTATGAACCCAGTAATCTAGGACAGAAAATAAAGAAATATATTTAGTGAATTTGTAATTCCATTTTTTACTTTTGTAGATGTGGTCAAAGTGTGTCTTAAAAAATTGATGAAGTGAAATGAAATCAAGGCAAATAAAGAGCAGGGTTGAATAACCCCGATCTCCTTTCAGCTCCTCGAGCAGAACTTCCCAGCTACAGTCTTAACTGCAAACCTGTCTCTGCATTGCTCTTTGTCTGTCATCCTTCTCGTCTTTGGTTAAGTTATCTACTCTGCAGAAACCTCTCCTAGATCAACTCCTCATCTGCAGGTGTATGAAGTATGAACAGTAATGGAGCTTGGACAGGAACGGCTCTAAAAGCCTTTATCTCTCCAACCTGTTGTTCTAGGTAAATGTGAGACCACTATTTACAAAGAGAAGAGTCCAACAAAGAGTCCAACAATAAAGATAAGAGGAAGCTCTTCTGATGCCCTAGGTGGCACCTCTCCCTTCCTAGGACGCAGTGCCTCCCCGATCGGAAGTTGCGCCCCACACACTCTCCTCACACCACTTCTTAGCTTAGCAGGTGGGAGGTGGGGGGCTGCATCTTCTGCGCCTACTCCCAGCCCATTATTTATGTTTAGAAGCAGCAGCCGGCAGCTTTACAGGTAAGAGCTGGCAGCTGTTGCTCTTCTATGTCAGTGGCCAGGACCTCATTTATAGACGAAACAAGGACATTAAAAGGACAGGCTATCTAGGGTCCTGGGTACTTGGAGCAGCTTCTGATTCCGTACACTGCCACACGCTCACTTCAAAGTTGAAGCACTAATAAGGAGTTCCTAGAATCTCCCATAATTTATTTGGGGCTCAAGCTTTTAGCTTTGAGGCTACTTCTCTCTGGACCTCACTGCTTCATACAGTCCATCAGGCCTTAGCTCTACAAATTTTCAAAAGTAGATTGAAGACTTATTTGTTTACTGAAGCGTTTCATTAATGCCCCATAATTTAAAAAAACAAACCAAATAAAAACAAATGCTTAGCCCTCTCTTCTGTACTCTTATTAATTCTTCATATATTTGTTTTGTTTTATGTTTTTTTAATCCGCAGCTGTAAAGCTATATAAATAAAATTATTATTATTATTATAGGGTCACTTAATGGTAACACATTGCACATGCAATTAAGGGACACAATAACTTTTAAATGTGCATAGACAGTAGAACCAACAGCAGAATGTTGTAAAGTTACTTAATTAGATGATGCTATCAATATATAAAAGACTCTGTAATGCGAGAGTAAAACTGAAATCTAAGTCAAACGTATATATATTATTTTTTTCCATTGTGTTTTTGATTGTTTTAGATTAGCATGTTAAAACCTGCTAATCAGCTTTAATGAATTTCTCGACTTTATAAAGATATAAAGTACGTTTTAAGTGTGTTGTTTTCAAAATTGAGCTGGTCACATGTAAGATGTCAGAATCACTTTCCAATTTGGTGATACACCTGTCTGGCCAAACTGGACAATATCCGGCCAATCAGCATTCAGGTAGCGCACCAGAATCACTTCCAGAAGATATCAGGGCTTCCAACCAGATCTATGAACAAAGCAATAGGAATCCAATCGGTTCCGATCTCGTTATTATGGGGCATTAAGCTCATTTTTGGGTCAAACATGGGACAACTTTGGGTAATTTGGCCAGTATTACTGGTGACGTTGTGGCCGCCTGTATTAGAAACACCTATCTGTTTTCATTCTTTATGATGCGGCAAATCAATGGATTTAATCTTTTTCTGAAGTAGCCTATTTAATAAAGATTAACAAGTAGATGTTGAGAGTTTGACCCTGGACTAATTTTTCCGTAGACTTTATAGAGGATTATTATGCAGATTGTAGAAGTGTTTCCTTTGTGTCCTTTCCAATTGGTGAACTGCACTTTACCCGATATAAAATTGTTGCGATCTGACTTCAGATTTCATCTCTTACAATACATCATTATTACTATAGAGTACAGACATGCATTATTTAATAATTGGTTCTTAAAGGATGCAGCTGCTTTTTGTTTTTAAAATCTACAGGTTAATGAATAAAAAAAATTAATAATTAAATTACTTTGCATATGCTTTTTCCAAAAGGCACGGCCAGAATTCATTTTGGCAGGACGGTCTAACGGAAAAGTATTGGCCATTGAGAAACGGCAACAAGTCATCTATCACAATATCCACCCATTCACCAAGGTGCCACAGCTGAAAGAAAACCAAAACATTTTGGAGAATATTAAAGATAGCAAATCTTTAATCAAAACAAAGGAATATAGACCTGATTAGGAGTTAAAGAATAAAAAATACATTTATTGTGATATAGAGATATATGTATGTTTGTCATAAGAGAAAATACTGAAAGATGAGTGTAGATGTGATTTATCTCTTAGATAACTGTAGCCATGGCACACCGGGGAATTTTATATATATATATATATATATATATATATATATATATATATATATATATATTGTGACAAAGGATTCTAAAGGAGGACACATGTATTTAGCTGGCAATCTGCAGAGAAAGGCTCATTCAGAGTTACACATTTGGACAGCAGTGCACCTAGCTGAAAGATAAACAGCTGGTGGACATATGTGTGACAAAATAGTAGTATGAAGTCTGATTTAACTTACATGCTTTGAAAGTGTCTTTTCCCACAAATACAGCAGGCTGACAGGTTGTGTCAGCAGTCAGAACAATCAAACAGAAGCAGCTGATAAAAACTCCCTTTTAAAGGGAAGGTGGGAGTGTCACCTGCCCACCAAATTAGGGCTGTGGGAGGGGTATCAAATATAAAAACCTGTCTGTTTTCATTGTTCAGGGTGACTGATGCTGAATAAGTCGGCCGGTGTCTAGAGTAACAAGAAAGTCTATGGAACTTTTATGTTGTCAAGTACTTTTCCATTCTGACATTAAAGCAAAGTAAAAAAGCAAGAAGTCGTTCACAAGTGTTTGACCAGAAGTGTTTTCTATATTTAAACAGATAAACAAATATACGGCTTTATTTTTCCCATTCTGACAATGAACAAAACTACTATAATGAGTAATAGTAACAATAATTACTGCATCTCTTACTCTGAAATGGAAGATTCCGGCATAGTTTGTGGTGAATTTTTGACTTGATGGTATGATGTCCTTCATTAAATTGGGGTTCAGGGTAAGAGCTCCCATTGCAGATAAGACCCAGCAGTCACCTGTAGAGCACATCATGCATGTTCTGGTTATTCATGTTGTATTATGCAGACTCTCCTTGGCACACAGATGGGCACTTGCCTTGGTATAATGAAAACTAATATGATAAGATCCTGTGGCAGACATGGTCTCTGCGGAATGCGTTATGTACAGACGGAATCAACTCATTCTACTCTGCGTCGTGGTTGGGGGGGAATCTGCATGAAAATGTAAGGCCAAATTCCCCTCCCAAATTCATAATAAGATGAGGATATCCCACTACCGTTTGGAATATTTTGCTCATTTCTAGGTACTACATTGTTCGTGTCATGCCCATTTACCCCCCTTTTTATGCATTCCAGGATTTTATTTCCCTTTGCAGCTGCTGCCTGACATTGAGCTGCAGCTTAGCTCTCTGCCAACTAGCATTCCATTTAATGAATATATTACGGACATTCCGTGACCCAGTTTGCCACTTTGCCTAATTCTTTCATTAGAAAGTTACTATGCTGTGGTGTAGAGTTCGGTTACAAAGCCCAACAATGGGGTACCACAAAGCACCTTGGATTTGAACTTTGAGTCCGTAAATCTCAGTGTTATACCCAATGCTCTTGGAAGCAGCTTCTGCAGACTAAAAGTGCCCATATGCAGAGATTCAGAAGAGTTGTTAAAAAGTGCACTGAGCAAAGGTGTAAACATCACATTTAAGTTTAATTAAATAAACGTTTTAGATTTTCTGCTAAAATGCTGCATGGATTAGCCCTATCTATGGCCCTAACGTTTAATAAAACAAAACACATGCAATGTACAGTGCACTCCTTAAAATAAAAATCCTCTATGTGGATGTTTGCAAAGACAGCATATCTCCTTCTCAACTTCCATAGGCAACCAGCCCATACTGAAAAGTGCAGGGTCTCTTTCTCACCTCCCTGGACGGTGAGAGCTGTGGCAATTAACAAGATCCGGACACTTGAACTGGGTTCTTTGCCACCCCAGTGGTCCTGGTACAATGGCTAGGGATCTCTAAGACCACTGCCCAAAGGAGGAAAATAAAAGACACAAAAATTTAGAAAATAAACTTTAAAATTGAATAAAATAAACCAAAACCCTCAGTCACCACGCTGGACGATTGTGATTGGCTGGTTATGAAAGGTAATCCTGGACAGCCAATAATAAGCATCCTGCATGGGAAAACTCTTTGATTGGCTGGGCAGGGAAGGGGAATCTGGGCTATGCCCACTTATTATTATTAGTATTATGGGTGGGTTGTTTACTTTTGCTGTTGTTAGGTTGTGTGTTTTCATTTTGGACTATGACTGATTTTTTATTTAGCCAAGGAGGTGAAGTATAAAAATAAGAGATTGGCTGTCAGGATTCTGAACCTGGGGCTTCTGCCTCTGGGATCCAGGAGCTATTCAGCAGCCAGAAGAGCTGCAGTCTCCAGAGGCGTGACTTGCCATTCATATCATCATGTGGGCAAGCTGTTTTCCTCTGGAAAATGTGACAGTTGGCATTACACCTGTGCACCTGCTGGTTGCTCTGCAAACTATGACAGTTAATTAATTCTCCCTGTGTACCTGCTGGGTGAACTGGAACATGTGACTTGCTGGGTGGTCTGGAAACTGTGACAGTTATTTGCAGTCCTGCTGCGTGACCTGGAAACATGTGACTTGCTGGGTGGTCTAGTAACTGTGACAGCTATTTGCAGCCACATATCAGCTCATCTCACGAGGACCATGCCCAGCAATGTAACTTGGATGGAAGAAGTTATACATATATTGTAGTTTATAAAGAAATTCTTTAGTTACTTTAATATAGTGATTGATAATATAGCTATCTATTCATAATACTCCATTGTTAAAATTTCTACATGTAGTATAATCTATAATGTAATTTAAGGTTGTCGCCAGGTTTCTCTAGTAATGATTTATTTCTGCTGTATGTCGGAGACAAAACTTTAAAAACTGTAAAATTACAAATAGCAAAAAAATAAGAAAGAATAAATAAGATCTGGAGCATAAAATATTCCTTACCAAGTTGTGTTTGTTCAATGTCAAATAAACTGATGTCATCCACAATGAATTGTGGATTTCTACATAGGTCCTGTAAAAGTAAATGTCGTTCTTGTCAAACAATTCGTTAAGAGTTTAAAATATCTAAATTAGTATGTCGGTGAAGCATTATAGCATTTTATACTGAGCATTATAACATTCTATTAGGCAGTATATAAATGTAAACCATACTATTGTGGGCTCACACTTCTGTATTCTTTATGTTAATCCTGGTTATTGGTGCTAAAATTCTTTAACTTGGCATGTTTATTTTTCCTAATAGACAAACTCTGCCGTGCTTAAAGTCTCATGACGTTACAAGGCTCTCAGCCTGGAATTAGGTTGCACACTCCTGCAGATGCAATCATTTACTTTCAAACTCCAGGCTGTGAGCCCTGGAAAATCATGTGCATTACACACACTGGAACATGGTTCCATTGCACAAGTAAAAAAAAGCCCAAGGAGATGTTCTTCAATGCTAATAGGAATATTGCACTAAGATAAAAAAATATTATTGATGATAACCATCAATATATATAAACAATTAATAGAGATTTGAAGACAATTTCCTATTTTTTAACTACCCATTATTTTTTGCGGAAGAGGTAAAAAAAATTATGTATTTGTAGATTTAAAATGTATAACTTGTTTAGAACATACTTGCCAACTTTTCCTTGTTGGCTTCAGGGAGATCCCGGGGGAGGTGGGTGTGTGGGGGCTTGGCTTGATGAATCGCAAGATAATACGATGAAGCGATATTTGCGTCATTAAGCCCCGTCCCCTGCCACTTATCTAAAGCGGGGGCGAAAACCGTGAGGTTTTCCTGCTCTCCCGGGAGCCCGGGAGGTCTCAGAGAAATGCAGGAGTCTCCCGGATATTCCAGGAGAGTAGGCAATTATGCGTTAAAGAAAAGCAGCTAATGAATTTCTAGAGACTGAGGTGTTTTTACATTTCTGTCTCCATTACTGAAGTCATGTTGTCTTACCTGTCAGTCTTTAATTAAATCTTGGTCTCCATGAAAATGGCCACCTCCATAGGCAATAATACATGGACAATTTCTGAACTGTGTCATCATGCCACAGATGGTGAAGCCAACCACGTCTTGTACTGGCTCATCATCAGGGAGAATGCCAGACTCTTCAGGGAGTGAGGGAGATCACCCCTATTTCAGGGAGTCTCCCTGACATTCAGGGAGAGTTGGCAAGTATGGTCTAGAAACCAAAGGAGACAAAAGACTCACCAGTGGTCTTTTCCATTCTATGCCTTGTGTATTGAACTCCACACTCAGTCTGGAGCCGATAATATTCACATTTGCAGGGAAGGCTTCATCTGTAAATAGGAGATTCTTCTTCAGATGCGATTCTCTCAGCGTCACAAAGTCCTGAGAAAAGAACTTCCGAGGATTTTCCAGAGTTCCATTCCTGGTACACACCTGTGGCTTTGGCTGAACGTTGCTTCTTGGATCGTTCATGTTTCCTCCAAATACTGAATTACAGTTTACAATATCAGTATATTATTCAAGGGCAAGTGAAACCACCATTTGACATTAAGATATATAATAATACCTGGAGGGATTATGTTATGTTTTAACAGTTATTTATATAGTACCTACATATTACACAGAGTTTACAATCTATATTCCCTACCACACACAGACTAAGGTTAATTTTTTAAGAAGCCAGTTATGCTATTGTTCATGTCTATGGATTGTAGACAGAATCCAAAGCAACAGAGGAAACTCGCACAAACACAGGGACAACATACAAGCTCCACAAATATAGGGCCCTGGTCAGAATCAATCATGACCTCCATGCTGTGAGGCAGCAATGCTAACCGCTGCACCACTGTCCTGTGTTAAAGGAGATGACCCTTTAACACGGCAGACACAGAATGACCACCAGCTTGCCAGAATTGAACTCTGTGGATTGGTGATGTCACAGTAGCTCAAATGACTGTAATCTCCGTTTTATGACCTGTATGAGATGCTGTCAGACCACTGTCGCAAATAGGTGGGAGGAGCTTCAGATATCTAATATCTAGTGGAAATACGAAGGAAAACATTGAGATGTAGATTCATATATTATGTACACCTGATCTGTTCTTTGTTACTTTTCATTTGTGATAAAAAAAATTCCACTTGAAATAATTATTTTCGTGTTTTATATTTTAATGGATTCAAAATCTGCAAAACATCCACAATCTGTCAAACTCTGGAAATGTGCTGAATTGTTTCACTCATTTCTACCTCTGAATGAGAGGTAGATTTTCAGATTTTCCCTTTAGCTCTTTCAAAATCTATTACACCTAAACAGTCATAGGCAAAGGAAGCTGAAGCCTTATTTTAATGAAAATATTTTTCTAAATAAAGCTTGTTAAGAAGTGGTTAGCAATATTTTTCCAAAACTAAGAAAGAATATTGGAAAGAGTACTCATGTTTAACGTATTAGTAATCCATGGTTCACACAGACTTCTGCGGCATTTCTAATAAATTTATAATTCATGAAAATAAGGGTAGAATAAACAACGTCAAACAAGCATTTACAGTAATACTCATAGGGGGCGATTGAATTAGATGCAAGTTATTTTACTGCGTGGAATGTTCCGAGAGCAATTCAATTACAAGACCCCCTCGCTGCTCATTATGATTAAAAATAGGGTTTTAGGAGGTGTGAGCAAAAATGATCAAGGTACTGCAGGTATTGCAATTAAATGACCCTCGGCAGAATCAATACAGTAAAATAACTTCTAATTGAATCACCCTCATAGACTTTAAGCCCCTACCTTGGGCTTAAAGAAGCACATGCCTAGATACATTTAATTGTAACATTATTATAAGCTGGTGCTCAATAATTAGTAGAGCAAAATTGTAATGATATTAATATGTCCTAATTTTATTATCAAATGTATTGCTTGTATCAATTCTAACACATGGCTTTTCACCAAAATATTGGGTGCAGCTAGTGTGGGGTTTTGGCTCCTTTTCAAGTAGGCTCAGAAGATTTCAGCATCATTAACAGTCAGATATTCCACAGGGAAAGGTTTAAACCTAGTCTGGCTGGCTATTATTATCATCAAAACAAAAGTTCATCATGCTTTCTGGTCTGAGGACTGTCAAATAAACTGTCGACTGAGCACTAACTAATAGCAAAATAAAAACCTAACTGTCACGAACACGCTCCCAGCTACCGTGACTTTGGGGTGTTCGCTGTATGAGGTCACACACGATTTCAGCCCGCAGTCTCTCTCTACCTATCACACAGGTTATAGACCTATGGAATCACCCCCAAACACAGCGATCTCACACCCCCCCCCCCCCCCAGACAATTTAAGTTTTTCCACCACCTATTGGTTATGGGTAATAGGACCCCAATTCACTTCCCACACTGGCACACAGACTTCTAGAATTGGCTAGAAAGATGGACAGCTTATCAATGTGGCTTGATTTCCCCAAAAAGTCTTGACCTGTGGGTAATTCTTCACACATATATCCCAGAGAAATAACTCCCCCTTCCCCCTACCTGTCATTCACAACCCTGGTGTGATTTCTGCTCCTCAGTATGGAGGTCTCCCAGATTTCCCAAAATATGAACTATGACAACATTTTCCTTTGAAGATCATATTTCTATATACCTGTATAGGCTTTTACATGCTGCCTACCAGGATCTCCAGCTGTGATCGGCCCCACAATGTCTATTCAAGTGTCCAAAACTCCCCCCCTGTCTCCCAGCTGTCTCACAGTAGGAGCCCTTTGAAGATATCACAGGTGACCCACTTATCTTTTCACACTGGAATGTGCAAAGCCATCAATTACATTTACATCAGACTCTCTCTTTACATTTTACACTTTCTACACTTATCAATGCACTCATTTGATATAACATATTTACACTGCAGTTATGATTTTATCCATTATAAATAACTGCAAGCTCTCTATGTTCATGACACTAACTATATCCAGTGTATTCTACCAACACTAGTCAGAATCTCAGGTCAGGTCC
This sequence comes from Mixophyes fleayi, assembly GCF_038048845.1. Lineage (NCBI taxonomy): Eukaryota > Metazoa > Chordata > Amphibia > Anura > Limnodynastidae > Mixophyes > Mixophyes fleayi. Next base: position 337,842,996 of record NC_134404.1, on the reverse strand, counting down.
TAAATCAATTTTACACCAACAGTTCTACAGACACATCCTTCTTTTAAGGGATCGCCACCAACCCCCCATAACTAACCACACATACTGTATATAAGTTTACAGAGGGTGTATTATGTTTGAGCAGTTGCCAGAATCAGATTTTTGTCCACCCACCCTGTTTCTATTCAAAACTTATGTGCTGCAGAAAATGTTTCATTTGTTATAGAACTTTGCTGATTCTTTGTCTATGCTTAATTTATTTATTTTTTTGAGCAGTAATGCGTCTCGTGCATTGCATGTTATGCCTCTAAGGTGGCTGACTTTGTATTTTGTGTACGCTTCAGTAGTATTGGAATTGTACAACTACATAAGCACCTGCTAGTTTCAGATAAGGAAAGATGTAGAGAACAAACCATCTGTAAACTTCACTATAAGCCTGTACTATACTCCTTACTGTCTAAAGGAAAAATACATATATTTGTGTTGTCCAGTCACTATGTCGGTGGTGTTAAAGACTGCTCAGTTGTTCCAACATTGATAAAGCATCTCAATGCAATCACTTAAAAAAAAATATAAAAAAATAAAAATTATATAAACTTGAATACGTTAAGGATATGTTATCTATTGGGTTATGTGACTGGGTGAAATACATTCTGCTTATTCACTTATTTAAAATTGCATAACAAGCAAATAAGGAAATACATCATCATCAGCTCCTATGACATGATATTTAGTTCTACTGAACAAGTTTATTAGTACAGTCTGGAAGGAACTCCTGTTAGTAATTGTTATTATTGTGTAGAATTTTACTGCTGTCTTTGTTCAACGACAAAGTTCATACCTGAGGCTATGTTACTCCATGTCATGCCAGTAACCCTTTATTTGAAACACGCCAAACCAGAAATACAGTGTGTGTCTTCTACCTGCAGAGAGGCAAGCAGTAATCTGCTTATAAATGCTCTACGTACTATATATATATATATAATACATCAATAGGGCAAAGGACAGGTGTGTTTATACAGGTTTAAATCACTGGAGACTATATATACACATAGGACACTACATATCTCTAACGTGAGATAACTATTTAACACTAGACATGATCAAAATCCAGTTCTATTTTATTTGAAATAGTAATATTCACTGACCTGCACAGCTTACACAATAATAGCAGATACAGAGATTTACGTTTGTCCTACTGGGCAAGAGAAGTTGCACTGTACAGCTGTACATACAAACAGCATAACAACAGATACTGAGATCACATGCTACGTACTGTATAATAGAAGTGTTAGCAGTACCGTGCAGTTTTCTATGCTGTACATAAGATAGTGAGTTGCATCCAACATAAACCAAAATGCAGAAAGTGGTTCTGGGTACTGGGCATCGCAGTGGCACAAGGGTTAGCATTGCTATTTTACGGCATTCCACCCACGTTTTTTAGTTCGACCAGGGCACGAGTTTGTATGTACTCCCCATGATTGCGTGTATTTCCTCCCGGGTGCCCTGGTTCTCATACTGATGGTGTCAGTATGTGTGGTGGAGAATTTAGACTGCAAGCTCCACTGGGACACAAACTGATGTAAATGATTAAACATTCTCTGTAAAACATTATATAATTAATTGATATCAATAACACTGTTGTCCTTACATAAAATAACACAATAACAACAGAAGTTATTTTGTGTCAGTTTTATTTTTAAACCAATGTAGATCTGAAATATTTGGATACAAAAGTGAAGTGAACCAAATAGTGAAATCAAGACCGTTTCTTTACAGTGAAGTTCCATTAGTGCTACGCTACATCAGATGCAAAATATATAATCTGCACTTTCAACAATAATATTCAAATATTTACAATCTTTGTACAGTAGCCCAGGCTCAAAGAGAATAACTGATGCTATCTAGTGTAAATATTGTAAAATAAATACTGCATAATATTGTACAGCAATACAAACACATATACACATAGTTATATATAAGAAAAATAACAATACCCATAAAAGCATATCATGTTTTCTCCTGCTATACCATATCAGATATATAAGTAACACAAAAATACTTGTAACATCTGAGAATTCATGGCAAATTCATTTTACTAGCAATCTGCAGAACATTGCCTCTTTAAAACTAATCTTGACAGATATATCAAACTAATAAAATAAAAAAAAAGGCCCAAATTGTAATTTCTGTTACCCCTTACTGCCTATGTTATTTGCACTTCTTAAAAAAACTTTAATCTACTACACACACCCCTTTCTTATGCCATTCATAATCAGAGTATTAACCCTTGCCTTGCACCTTCACCAGACAGTATCTTAACGTTCAGTGTGATACTTACTTGTACTCTCTCCTTTCAAGTCTCCTAGAAACAACAGAGGTAATGCTTCATATACAGTATGTTATGTATCTGTCTGCTCTGAAGGAGTTTCTCTGTAAAAGCCCTGGAGCGTAATGTGAATGTGGGTAGGTCTGCAGCTGAAATGATATAGTTCTGTGCACAACAAAATAGGCAATATGGGGTTTTTCCCACCAGAACGAATAGTATTCACAAAGCTGATGCGTCATGACATGTCATAATCGCCCTGGAGCAACCGGTTTCAAATGACACAGAGACCAAAATATGCACTAACTGAGCATTAAAATGATATTTACTCTGATAAAGCATTGAGGATAACATAGTTGAGATTATGTTTATTTTATTTTTTTCTGGTTTACAAAATACCTGTGGGCTAGATATATTTGTTCAGGTGAGTACAGGCTATTAATTTACTAGGAGATATTTCTAGAACAATGCCACATTCATGTAACAACAACTTGAATGATCTTTGTATTATATTATGGTCATGTGGTTGCTCGCTGTATTGTATGGTGGTCACTAGAATGTTATCTGAATTGTATATAAGTCACTAGAATGCTCTCTGTATTGTATATTGGTCACTAGAATGCTATCCATATTGTATAGCAGTAACTAGGATGCTCTCTGTATTGTACATTGGTCACTAGAATGCTCTCCGTATTGTATGGCAGTCAGTAGGATGCTCTCTGTATTGTATATTCATCCCTAGGATGCATCCTGTATTGTATGGTGTAACTAGAATGCTCTCTGCATTGTATATTCATCACTAGGATGCTCTCTGTATTGTATATTGGCCACTAGAATGCTCTCCATATTATATAGCAGTAACTAGAATGCTCTCTGCATTGTACATTGCTCACTAGAATGCTCTCCGTATTGTATGTGTCACGATTGGCTTACTGGAAATAGATCCCTAGGCTCTGCTGAACATAGCTAGGCCCGCCCACGGGCGCAGAGTCTAACAGATAGGTGGCTTTCACCAGGAACCCCCGCAAGGACATATGGTTTTAGCGGCACCAAACCTGCAGGTCGCGGTCCCGAAGGTGAGTGAACAGCAGAACGGTGTGGAGGAACCAAGTGAAGCAGGAAGAAACAATGGAACCCACAGGTAAGTGGTATAGATACAGGAACAAGAACAATAATATGCTGATGGTCAGCAGCCGATGAGTCGCTAGAAGAATAGGTGCTCTGCAGAGTAACAATGGGAGAACAGGAGCTGGTACAATGGTGTACTCAGGAGTAGATAGTAGAGGTACTGGAACAGTGGTAGTTCAACACTGGGCATGAGCTGAGACGAAACTGAAGAAGCGGAGGTAACTCAGGACAACAGCTGATGAGTCACAGATGTAGTAGCCACTCAGAGAGTGAGAGAACAGAGGCTGTCATGATGAAGTACTCTGGAGATGGTAATAGAGGTACTGGAGCAGCGATAGTTCAGTACGGCCACAGGCTGAGAGCAGGCTGGAGTAGCGGAGGTAACTCGGGACAACAGCTGATAGTTACAGCCTGAGTAGCGGCTCAGAGGGGCAGCAGTGAGAGAACAGAGGCTGTCACGATGAAGTACACTGGAGATGGTAATAGAGGCACTGGAGCAGCGATAGTTCAACACAGGCCACGAACTGAGAGCAGGCTGGAGTAGCGAAGGTAACTCGTGATAGCAGCTGAGGAGTCACAGGTGTAGTAGTGGCTCTGAGTGGTAGCGATGAGAGAACCGGAGCTGTCACGATGAAGTACACTGGAGAATGGTAGTAGAGGTACTGGAGCAGCGATAGTTCAACACAGGCCAGGAACTGAGAGCAGCCTGGACTACACGCAAACCACAAGGAGAACAGGAACCAGAACCACAGGCTGCAGGAAGTGAGCTTGAAGAACAGGCATCAGACAGGTGAATCCAGGAGGTTTAAATAGTGCTCTAATAATGCTTAGCCAATGAAAAGAGGGAGGAGGCCCTGAAGTGCAATAGACTTACACCTGTGCAGATCTGATAATAGCTGAATGAATGAATGGTGTCTGACGCTGAAACATGGCAGTTTCCAGATCAATGAGATGCAGGTAACGAGACAGGTAACCGTTTGCGGGACCGGAGCGTTACAGTATGGCAGTCAGTAGGATGCTCTCTGTATTGTATATTCATCACTAGGGTGCTCTCTGTATTGTATATTCATCACTAGGGTGCTCTCTGTATTGTATGGCAGTCAGTAGGATGCTTCCTGTATTGTATATTCATCCCTAGGATGCTTCCTGTATTGTATGGTGTAACTAGAATGCTATCTGCATTGTATATTCATCACTAGGGTGCTCTTTGTATTGTGTATTCATCACTAGAGTGCTTTCTGTATTGTGTATTCATCACTAGGGTGCTCTCTGTATTGTATATTCATCACTAGGGTGCTCTCTGTATTGTGTATTCATCACTAGGGTGCTCTTTGTATTGTGTTTTCATCACTAGAGTGCTCTCTGTATTGTGTAATCATCACTAGGGAGCTCTCTATTGTAGAGCAGCAGGGCCGCCATCAGGGGGGTACGGGGGGTACTGTTGTACTGGGCCCGGGCTCACCGGTACAACAGCGCAACATATACTTACCTGGGGGCCCGCCGCTGCCTGTGACAGATCACATGACCGCAGGGGTAATGATTCCTCCACCCCTGCGATCGCATCCGGGTGCCTGGCTGTCATGGTGACAGCCAGACTGAAGACACAGTAGCGGAGACCAGCGGACTGCGGGCCCCCAGGTAAGTATATGCTCATGGGAGGGGCGCTCATCGGGGAGGGGCCCGGGGGACACTGGGGGCCCATACTGGGCATGATTATTTCTGAAGGCGGCCCTCTAGAGCAGTATCTCGGATGCTCACAGTATTGTATATCAGTCACCAGGATGGCTAGCCAGGAACTTGAGGTACAGTTGGGAGGTATTGGCCACTGTTCACTTAACTGCTGAGTGAACCAGTCAGTGGTGCGTGCTTCATGTAGGGGAGGAGGAGGAGGAGGGGATGGAGGGAGACGGAGGCACTACCCATGCTCTCCCTAATGCTGTCCACATCCTTCTGTTGCCACGGTGCTACTCACAATAGGCCCTTCATAGTTTTCATCTCCAAGCCCATAACCCCTTTAATCTGGCGCTGGGATCACTCTTCTTATTCAAGGTAATAACAACAGGTAGAAAAGCTTAAAAAAAACAACCTTCAGCACAGCTCAAATAATGGAAGCAGGAAATAGAAGACAAAGAAAAACTCTGTAGAGAGAGCATTAATTACTCAAATAATATCTGTGACCTTTCATTGGCCTCAGGTAAGAGATTAAATGTACCGGTAGAGAATACGGCGAGAGCTGTGGAGGTAGAAGGACGGATCTGCTGACAGTGTTCTAACACCTGCAGCTGACAGCTTTGAAGAAGGTGTGTGGGTGAAGGTGCTGAGCAATGCAAATTGTTTCGCAGAAAAAAAAAAAAAAATATGCTGCTGGTCTCGATCTCACATTTCATCAATTATTACCACTCTGTGCGGAGATTGTATGTTCTCCTTGTGTTTGCGTGGGTTTCCTCCGGGTGCTCCGGTTTCCTCCCACACTCCAAAAAGATACTGGTAGGTAAATTAGCTGCTGCCAAAACTTTGTGACTCAACCACACTTTTTATTTACAGTAAAAAATGGACTGCAAGCCTATTGTTGCGCATTTTTGTTTTGTTTTCTTCCAAAATTAGGTATTTGGAAGCCTGTTCTGAAAATCATATGTTTGTCGCTGTCTTTCTCATTTGAATTATCCCACCTTGCAAAATTAAATCACGTTTCAGCACTGCACGGCAAGTCTAAGCATGCACACATGTGTCACGTCATCTACCCTTAGTAAGGGGGTAGATGAGGGGTAGATTATCTGTCCAACTACTCTCATCAGCCAGTGCAAACTTCAAAGGTCCCGAAGACGCTGCAATCTTGGCCTGAACATGCATGCACTTCCTTGTAATACCAGGTACAGATGCGCAAGAGGAGCCGCGTAACATCACAAAAGGGCATTTGCTTTGCAGTTTTCGTGCAGATTCGTAAAAGACCCTTAATAACAAGTTATTATTTCCGTGTGCAGCGTGTGACCACGTTATATATACAAAAGCCTTCAACAACAGTAATATATTGTGTGAAGCTCACTCATAGCCGATGGGGACTGTCACAGACTCCGAACTAATGATGACACTATGAGCAAATTAGTATTTTGCAGCAAAATGTGTCCAATAATTACATCCATTGAGACCGAGAGAGAAAAGCCACAGATACATCAATTGCACCTCTCTAGTGACATTTTTCAATCATTAGACAAATAAATATTTTGTTGCAAAATGTTGTCTTTAGTAAATACAGATCAATTATATCCTTGTTAAGTCAATAACAGTATAACATTAATAATAATTAATGAGAAATTTGATAGTGGTTTAATCTGTAGGTTGACCTACCTTGTCTCCTCTACTGTTTAGAGTATGAATGAAGCAGTGTGATTGGAGAGTCACTGTATTGAAGGTGTTCTGTGCTCCTTTAGAGCTACTTAAGCTATGAGTGTAGTTATCACCACAGAAGCCCATCATCATCACCATTTATTTATATAGCGCCACTAATTCCGCAGCGCTGTACAGATAACTCACTCACATCAGTCCCTGCCCCATTGGGGCTTACAGTCTAAATTCCCTAACACACACACACACAGACACACAGACAGACACAGATAGACACAGACTAGGGTCAATTTGTTAGCAGCCAATTAACCTACTAGTATGTTTTTTGGAGTGTGAGAAGAAACCGGGGAACATGGAGGAAACACAAGCAAACATGGGGAGAACATACAAACTCCTCACAGATATGGCCATGGTCGGGAATTGAACTCATGATCCCAGTGCTATGAGGCAGAGGCGCTAACCACTACGCCACTACTCTGGTATCATGAAGCATCTTTAGAATTCTAAATTGTGGCTACATGTCAGTTGGGTAACCACCATGGGTGCAAGATATGCAGTGCCCTGAGTCAAAAGGGCTCAACCTGCACCCATCGCTGTACCTGAGTTGTGGTTTAGCACTTGTTTTATTGCTGTTTAGTGTTGTGTTTGCTGTTTAACTTGAAAATCACTCATACACATTTGCTAGTAAACAATAAAATGAATAAAGTAATTAGTAGCAGATTTTAACACCTGATAACAACATAAAGACAACACATATACAAAGCACACCAGTTGCAGTCCATAAATATTGGCATGTTTGGAAGTTTGAAATACAGCTGCACCGTCAGCTGAAATAGTGTATTTCTATGGAAATAGAACCTTTTTTTTTTATTATTTCATAGTAGTATAAAAACAAAATGTGACCGAATGCTGCAAATCAACCACATCATGAATGGTTACACTTTTAGATTAGAATCACAATCAGTTATCATAATTAAAGATGAGCAGTTCGGATTCCTTGAAATCCGACGAAATCTGATGTTGGGGATCTGAGTGAAACCAAATTCATGACTCGGTCTCTCCCGCCAAATTTGGATATCAAAATGAGGCGAAACATCATTTCCGGCAATTTTTTGGGGGGAAAACAAGGTGCTCTCTCTTTATATATATATATTTATAAATATATATATATATTATATATATATATATATATATATATATATATATATATATTTATGTTCAGTCCTCCTTCATTTTCTTAAAATAAAAGTAGAGCATTAATAGCATTAGGTGTGAACCAGGCACAAGGGAAAGCAGTAGAATTCTGTCATTATTGTAAAGCAGTTCTGTAGAGATTAGTCAGTTACAATAGTTTGTTGGTCAATTGCTTTTAATTTCAATCTTAAATACACTTTACACAGACTAGTGGCTACTTGCGGTTGTTGATGCATTGCATTGTGTATATATATATATATATATATATATATATATATATATATATATATATATATATAAAAAATAGTACTAGACAGCATACACAGACTGAGTTAGATAGATATCATTCTAAACTAACTAGTATATTCTTTGAGAAAAATTCTCAAAGAATATACTAGAATAAACGCTGTGCTTTTGCTGTCAGACTATTAGCAGTAGAATCCAAAAAACAAACAGATTTTTTTCTTTTAAACTTTAAGGTTTTTCTAGTGAAAGTATTCTTGTGTGGGGCAGTGATAAATTAGATAATTTAGAAAAAAAAATGTGTGTGCTTGTGAGATTTAGCAGCAGTTGCACGCCCCCAAAAAAAGGCTATATATTATTATATTCTAATCTTTTTATTTTTAAAAACTTTCTCTATTTTGGAAGGGCCATTCAGTGAAATCTATATTTAACAAGGCTGTTTGTCAGGGTCAGCATGCAGCTGGAACCCCCCAAAAAACGCTATATATTCTAATCTTATATAAATAAATGGGGATGATGATGATGATGATACAATAAGTTATTTATAAGTGACCCAGCCACACCATGTATATAAATATGGAATGTATATATAATATGTATATGTTCTATTAGTGACGTGTAAGAAATATCTAAAAGAGACAGTTCAGATAGGCCAAGAGTCGCCCTTCCCACTCATGCAAATATGTCTTGACAATAAAATTGAAAGTCCACATTCTTAGAAATTAACAGGACAGATTTTGGACCTGGCAGAACACATGTATAGATGGAGAGATGATGGATGATGATTTATGCTATGTGATGGAGTTAGAGCACCGTAAAGTATGGTTAATTATTTTTAGAATTGAATTGGAGAAAGCAAATGCACCGATGGCAGATATACAAAATCCTTTATTAAGACAACAGTGGACAACTAAGGACAGCAGCATTAGTAGATATTTAAAAGATGATGAGTAGGTGTGCGCTCTCATTATCAAGTAAAGATGGCATTGTCCTTGACATCTGTGACATAATGCTGCCATTCTGATTCAAACCAGGGGCCTCGTCATGAGGAAGGGCAGAAAAATCATTGCCCCGGGGTAGCTTTGTCCAAACTCAGGGTAACAGGGAATGCCCAAGACTTGCAGCAGAGGCAGTCTTCGCGAAGGGGTGTACGCACACTGACGCCAGGGCACCAAGGATGCCTCACACTGCCGCTGCGTCCTGGCTAGTGACAGACAGCCGGGGCGCACGGCTGTAATTAAATTATTGCTTCCTCTTAAGTGGACATGGGGGATGTGCACTTGGCCCCATTTCTCCTATCTCCGTGATAGTTCTAAAAGCTTATGACAGTTACTAGGAAGCCATAACATTGTAAAGGATTATATCCTGGGACCAGTGGTGTAATACCAATCTGACCTTCCACTGTTTGGTTTTGCTATTAGTTGTTAGCTGACTCGCATTGCTCTTTCCGCCACCATTTTTGTTTACATAAGCAATGTGACCTTTTGTCAAATTTACATTGATGTCCCTGAGGTGATTTACTTATTCAATTACAGTGACAGTAACGCTGAACATGCGAATGAGGTTTGGGTGCAATGAAAGGGAGAGATAGTTACACTCTGCAGGGCAAGAGACCTGTGCTAATCCCAATTGGCACAGATCAGGGTCAGACAGGCAGGAAACAGTACACAGATGATCCAGCAGAAAACACTCACAGGGAACAAGGCAGATTAGTAGAGGCTAACAATGAAGAGGAGTCAGGCGCACAGCCACCGTTGCACTGACAGAGGCTGAGTGCAGCCCTCCAGGTGTTGTGAAACTTCAAGCCCCAGCATGCTTTGCTAGTAGACAACCTGTTGATAGCTGGAAGGGCATGCTGGGGCTTGTAGTTTCACAACATCTGGAGGGCCGCAGGTTAGACAGGCCTGATCTAAATAGTGCAGGTTATTCAAAATACCCACCCCAACAGGCGGATCATGTGACCTGCCACCTGGAACTGTCGGGATCGGCGCGAACCGAGCAGCACTAGAACGTGGAGCAGGTAAGTTTGGTACAGATCAACACTATTCAGTTTATTTATTTTTTTATTGAATCAGAGAAAGCAAATGCAATGATGGCGAAGTTACAATATCCTTCATTAAGACAGCTCGCTGCAGACTTTGGTCAACAATGGTGAAAATTGGGACATTTGTGAAGGGACTATTAGAAAATAGACTGGAAATGAATGTTAATGCAATAAATAGTAATACAGGAGAAAATGCAACTCAAAATGACATTATCTTACCTATTTTTCACAATTTTCAATTAAATCCAGATCCAAAACCATAACCTTTTGCGCGTGTTCGACAGGACTGGCAGCCAAGCCGAAACACAAAGCTGGGTTAGAACCAACACCGGTTTCAAAACCGAAACACGAGGGTCAGCACATACCTCTAATCAGAATGTTAAATTGTTAGTGAGGTTTCTAAGATCTCTATTTCATTAGTCATGCTGCCGGCCCTGGGATTTACATTCATGAAAAAATCATCAGAATGCAAGTCATACACAGCAACGAATTACTCAAATTGCTCTTTTTTTGACTGGGTAACTAAAGTAATAGATCAAGGAGGTGCCCTAGATGTAGCTTATCTAGACTTTAGTAATGCTTTTGGCACTGTCCCAGACTGTTAAATAAACTCTAAAGGTTGGGATTGTTGAATGGATAAGATCTTGGTTGCAGGATAGAAAACAGAGAGTTATAGTAAATGGAGACATGCACAGGAGGGAAAGGTTACCAGTGGAGTACCCCAGGGATCTGTACTTGGACCAGTGTTGTTTAATGTCATTATTGGAAACATTGCAAATGGTATTGAAGGGAAAGTATGGCGTGTTGCAGATGACACAAAGATATGCAACAGGGTAGACACACCAGGAGCGGTAAAACAAATGATTGATGATCTAGGTAGACTAAAGGAATGGTCAGAGAGTGGAAACTACACTTTAATGCCAAGAAATGCAAAATCATGTACTTGGGTCTCAAATGCCGAAAGGCTAAATATAGTATTAATGGCACTATAATGGGGACTACTGAGGAGGAAAGGGATCTAGGAGTCACTATTTCAGGTGAATTAAAGGCAGGTAAGTAATGTAACAAAGCAATGAGAAAGGCAAGTCAGATGCTTGGTTACATAGAGAGAAGAATCAGTAGCAGAAAGAAAGACGTAATAATGTCACTGTATAGGTCATTGGTACGGCCTCATCTAGAATACTGTGTTCAGTTCTGGAGGCCATATCTCCAGAACGATATAAATACATTACAGACTGTACAAGGAAGGACAACTAAAATGGTGCATGGCCTACAGCACAAAACTTACACGGAAAGACTAAAAGATCTTAATATGTGTAGTTTGGAGCAGTGAAGGGAAAGGGGGGGACATGATTGAAACTTTCATATATATCAAGGGTTATAACAAGGTTTAGGAGGGAAACATTCTACAAAGGAAGAGAAGTATTAGAACAGAAGGACATGCACTGACACTGGGGGGAAGAGAAGTATTAGAACACGAGGACATGTACTGACACTGGGGGGAAGAGAAGTATTAGAACACGAGGACATGTACTGACACTGGGGGGAAGAGAAGTATTAGAACAGGAGGACATGTACTGACACTGGGGGGGAAGAGAAGTATTAGAACACGAGGACATGTACTGACACTGGGGGGGAAGAGAAGTATTAGAACACGAGGACATGTACTGACACTGGGGGAAGAGAAGTATTAGAACACGAGGACATGCACTGACACTGGGGGGAAGAGAAGCATTAGAACACGAGGACATGTACTGACACTGGGGGGAAGAGAAGTATTAGAACAGGAGGACATGCACTGACACTGGGGGGAAGAGAAGTATTAGAACACGAGGACATGTACTGACACTGGGGGGAAGAGAAGTATTAGAACACGAGGACATGCACTGACACTGGGGGGAAGAGAAGTATTAGAACACGAGGACATGTACTGACACTGGGGGAAGTAGGTTCAGAGGAAATGTGAGGAAAAACTACTTCACAGAAAGGGTAGTGGGTAAGTGGAATAGCCTCCATCAGAGGTGGTAGAGGCTAATACAGTAGAGCAGTTTAAATATGCTTATGATAGACATAAGGATATCCTGACAAGGGTTAGAAAATGGGCAGACTATATGGGCCGTCAAATTTGATGTTTCTATGTTAAATAATATCTGTGACCTTTCATTGGCCTCAGGTAGGACATTAAATGTACTAGTGCAGAGCATACGACGGGAGCTGTCGGGGTAGAAGGATAGATCTGCTGACAGAGTTGGAACCCCTGCAGCTGACAGCTTTGAAAAAAGTGTGTGTGAAGATGCTGAGGAATGCAAATTGTTTTGCAATAAAAAATTAAACATATGCTGCTAGTCTCGATCTTACACTTTATGAATAATGACCACACATTGCGGAGTTTCTATATTCTTCCCGTGTTTGTGTAGCTGCTCCATGACAAGTATTCTCTATACAGCACCGCGGAATTGGTGGCACTATATAAATAATGATGAAGATGATGATGATAATGACTTTGTGACTCAACTATACTTTTTATTTACAGTAAAAAATGTCTAATGTCTAATGTTGCCCATTTTTGTTTTGTTTTCTTCCAAAATCGGGTATTTGGAAGCCTGTTCTGAAAATCCTATTTTTGGACCTGTGTTTCTTATTTGAATTATCCCACCTTGCAAAGTGAAATCTGGTTTCAGCACTGCACGGCAAGTCTAAGCATGCACACATTCCTCATCTACCCTTAGCAAGAGGTAGACGAGGGGTAGGTGATCCGTCCAACTACTCTTATCAGCCAGTGTAGACTTCAAAGGTCCCGAAGACGCTGCAATCTTGGCCTGAACATGCATGCACTTCCTTGTAATACCAGGTACAGATGCGCAAGAGGAGCCGCATGACATCACAAAAGGGCATTTGCTCTGCAGTTTTCATGCAGGTTCGTAAAAGACCCTTAATAACAAGCTATTATTTATGTGTGTAGAGTTTGACCACTGTGCATTTACAAAAGCCTTGAACATTAGTAATATTTTGTGCTTATCTCACTCATAGCCGGTGGGGACTGTCACAGACTCCGAACTAATGATGACACTATGAGCTAATTAGTATTTTGCTACAAAATGTGGCCAATAATTGCATCCATTGAGACCGAGAGAGAAAAGCTACAGATACATAAATTGCACCTCTCTAGTGACATTTTTCAATCAATAGAAGAGTAAATATTTTATTGCAAACTGTTATCTCTAGCAAATCCATAACAACTATATCTTTGTTAAGTCAATAACCGCATAATAAGAATAATTATTGAGAAATTTGATAATGGTTTAATCTGTAGGTTGACCTACCTTGTCTCATGTACTGTTCAGAGTACATATGAAGGAGTGCATTTGGAGAGTCACTGTATTGAAGATGTCCTGTGCTCCTTAAGAGCTGCTAAAGCCAAGAGTGTGGTTATTGCCACAGAGCCTATGTGAATATTATAGGCTCTGGTAGCATGGAGCATCTTTAGAATTCTAAATTGTGGTTACATGTCAGTTGGGTAACAACCATGGGTGCAAGATATGCAGTGCCCTGAGTCGAGGTCTAAACCTGCACCCATCGCTGTGCCAGGATTGTGGTTTTGCACTGTTTAATATTGTGTTTGCTGTTTAACTATACATTTGCTAATAAATAGTAAATTGATTAAAGTTACTAGTAGCGATTTTTTTTTACAATTTTCTTTTTTTTTTCTTTTCTGATTAACAGAAAAACAGCTTAAAACCTTTTAATAACATAAAAGCAACTCTTACAGAAAGCACAACAGTACATAAATACTACACAGTCAATGTCATGTTTGAAAGTTTGAAAATACAGCTGCACCGTCATCTGACATAGTGTTATTTCCTAGTCAGTATAACAACAAAATGTGATGGAATGCTGCAAATCAGCATCACGAATTTTTACATTTCTAGATTAGAATCAGAATCAGTTGTCATAATGTTAAAATGTTCATGAGCTTTTTAAGACTGCTATTTCATTAATCATACTGTTAGCCCTGGGATTTACATTCATGATATAATCTGCAGAATGCAGGTCATACACAGCGCCGAAAGAGAGGGATTATGAGAGAGAAATGTGGTTAGATCAGAAGTGTTTCCATTATCATGAGGTTTGAGCTTATATTTTTTTTATTATTGAGTTGTGATTGTCCGTTATCTTTGCTCAGATTTTTTGAAACAAATCTCTGTCCTTCTTGCTGTCAACATTAAGGGTCCGGTTCAGTTCTAAGCGATTTTCGGCGAACTGCATTAGGCACGGTTGTGCAGGCACTCAACACTCTACGCAGGAAAATCCATAATGTTGAGGTACCATAGTACCCATAAATGTGTATAGCCTGACATTGCAGTGATGTCCATCAGCTCATGCTTAGAATTGAATCGGCCCCTAAGGGCCATCCATGCAGGCAGAAAGTTGGAGAGACCCAGAGTAAATAAAAGAAAAAGGAAAAGCCACAGTTATATTGTTGAATTTTTGGCCAAATGCGTAAATGAGATTTTGTACTGTAGGACGAGATGTTCTAATAAACTTCTTGGAGAGTGCAAATTTTTGGAGGCATTCCCGCTTCGGCAAGTGTTAGCCGAGTCTTTTATGCTTCTCATTAATTGTTACAAATTTTTCAGAATTTTTACGTTTACTTTAAGAGAGCAAAATGCGTCAGCCTCTACATGGAGCCCAAAATCCGCGGCTCCCTTCAAATGCTGATCTATTTGTCATAGGTCCTCAGTAAATTGCCATTGCCTATGATATATCAGCATCAGTAAGGCGTTTTATATCCTGCAGGTCTTTGCTGCTCTCTGGTCAGGGTGGATTTAAACAGCTTCCCGACCTCCACCAGAAGGGCAGATACATATCAAATAAGAAAAAAAGTGATTTAGAATCCACCAGCTGGAACATAACGGGGCCCAGCTATTATTACACTTCCATAGGTCTGTTATATAGCTCCAGCTCATAGAGTTGGTTGTACGTTGATTTCTGTAGTCTGTTTCCCTCTCTGATATATGCTAAACAATTGCTAGTCAATTGGGATGATTTATTCATGACACATTAGTGCAGTAGTAATAGTGTATAAATAGTAAGGTAATAAGATAAGTTGTTGGAAATGCTCTAATATCTGTTATCTTATGTTCTGCCCTGCAGGGAGACTCAGTAATAGGTGGATGGGAGCCAGGACCTCGATTAAGCAACGTACACTTGTAATTACAAACTAGAAATGTAGTCTTTAACAAGTTACATGTTATCTATCTATCCATCTATCCATCTATCCATCTATCCATCTATCCATCTATCTATCCATGTATCTATCTATCTATCTATGTTGAATAAACCATATATTTTGAACGGGATTTAATTACAATATAAGAACACTAGACATCTAGAGGAGCACTGATCAGGGAGCAGTATAAATTTTTTGCCCTTCTCCTCCTTTATTTCTTCTAGGTGAGGTGTTAGATGGGATGTATGATCATATTGAGGGTCTGATTCATCTTCGGGTGCCACCTGCAAACAATTTGCGTCTATAAAATGAGCAGTGAACCTGAGCGTAGTTCTGACCGTATTTCAGATACAAGTAGATCTTGCGATTCATTTCCATTTGAACCTGGGTATAACTGTGCTCTGGCTCTATGCTACTTGCCGCATGTAGACAGACAGAACACATTGCAGGACACGCACATATGTGCTGTATAAAGTTCAAACGCATGCACAAAAAATATTTTATAATATAAGTTAGCAACTCTTAATACATGTAATAAAAAAGTGTATTAAAAAAGATTATTATTATTATTTTTTTTCAACATAAATAAGTCTAGATGCTCTAAATGCATCCTGTATATACAATGCCTTTTTAAAATCTCTCTTACTTGCATGCACATGTTCTGTGACAGCTAGTGGCACACATACGTGTAGTTTTTATAAGAAAGACTATGCCGTGTCAGTCATCGCTATCAGTCGGCACTTACATCTGTCCTGTAGCTATTGCACACTGTTAAAAAAACACGTCCTTGAGAGAAACTTTGCACGCGAATCGGCTGCATCTGCGATGACCTGACCTCAGTTCGCCCTCACTGTGCATGGCTTGCGCTCATCTCCCCTTTCCCTCCCCCGTTCCTTCCTTTAGGAAGGAAGTTCTAACTGTCATTTGCGTTCAGACATGAATTCCATGCAATTGCGTTTATTGGCGTAAGCTCCTTTTCTGAGCTATTTCATGCATGATACGTCACTCAAAGGGACTTAGGTCAGAAGACTAATCAATATATAATTACTACTCTAAGCAGGACTACCAGCTACTATATATAGAGATCTGCTTTCAGTAAGCAGAGACACTACATGTTAAATATATTGTTCAAAATAAGTAAGTAATTGATACTGTCTCCACAGTCCATTATTAAAGAATAATACAAAGCATCATTCATGTGTAGATTAAAACAAACACAGCAGTCACACTGCCACAGCTGCAGTTTAGTAAAATGAGCTTTCATTGTTATCACTAAAAACAATGACAGAGCCCATCATTATCACATTAACATCACTGAGAAGGCAGCTTTACAAGTGTGAAATAACAAAACAATATCATTAATGTGCAGTTTGTTTATCCGCGTTCTTATGCAACCACTTTATTTAATGTCCACAAGTCCTCGCAGCTATTACTGGCAGTTCAGGGGCTGAATCACAGACAGGCTAATTCCCATAAACCTCCGTGGATAATGTTGTAATCAATGACTGGCTATGATTTAATGTGTCACTCTCCTAAGTGACTAATGAGCATGTCTGTACAATTTCAGAAAGAAAGTCACAGCTGCCTGCAAATGTCAAGACACTAATAATAATTGGGTTCTTTTGCTATAAATTAGTCCATTTGGAATAATGCATGTTAAAAGAACATGCTCTTAATGAGAATATCAGAGGGGCATTAGCAAGTGAGACATTGTAACAAGATTGTTTGAAATGAATGTCATAATTTTAGTAAATGTTTGCTGGCGGAAAACTTTGTTAATAACTGTTTTTAAAACTTTGCTAAACAAAATATATCAGAGTTTTTTTTTATTACGTAGCATCTATTTCTCAGCAATGAAAACGGTCTATTGCCTGATCTTGCACTATTATAAAGGGCAACCAACTCAGCGTATAATGGTGCTGGTTAGTGGATGTTGTGAGGTTTTTGTGTTTTGAGAATTAACGAGCTGTAAGACAATGGAAATTATATTTTCCATTAAAAAAAAAAACCAGGATTTTTTAATATTGAAAAATGCAAATGATAATATTTATAAATACTGTATATGTATTTAAGTTTTGGGAGTTTATGTTTAGATTTGATTATTAGCTAGCTTTAGTTTGACCAGACATATTAGGATTTTGAAGGGAATGGGATCATGAAGGCAGAAATCCAAATGTAATGTTGACCACCTGGGGATAAAATGTCTACAAAAATAGTGGTCAATTGATCCTAAAATGACACCATGGGGTATCGTTGTCAAACCTTCTAAAAAAAAAGTGGAAGTGTTACCCATAGCAACCACTTAGATTCTAGAATGTACTAGAGAAATGATAGCTAGAATGTGATTGGTTGCTATGGGCAACACTTCTACTTTTCCTTTTTAGAAGGTTGGATAAATCTACCCCCATGTCCTATAATAATGGGCAGCACGGTGGCTCACAGCCCTGGGGCCATGAGTTCGATTCCCGACCATGGCCTTATCTGTGTGGAGTTTGTATGTTCTCCCTATGTTTGCGTGGGTTTCCTCTGGGTGCTCCGCTTTCCTCCCACACTCCAAGTACATACTGGTAGGTTAATTGGCTGCTATCAAAATTGACCCTAGTCTGTGTGTCTGTCTGTGTGTGTGTGTGTGTGTGTGTGTTAGGGAATTTAGATTGTAAGTTCCAACGGGGCAGGGACTGATGAGAGTGAGTTTTCTGTACAGCGCTGCAGAATTAGTGGCGCTATATAAATAGCTGCTGCTGATGATGATGGTGATCAAAATCAATCTGATCATTAATGAACATGTTAGTATATGTACTGGGAAGGTGACTGGTGATAATGTCTATTGGCCTGTGTGTGTATTTATGTTCTGACACCCTCCCCCCCCCCCTCCCATAGTAACAGGAATCCCAGGATGGGAGAGATCCGAATGTTCGCATCCAATTTGAAAAACTACGTGTGGGGATACGTTGGACTCTTATCATCTATTCCAGGATGTCATGCTCCCTTATTGTTTGCCAAATATGACATCACTTTTTTTTCATCTATCCATAACCAGTAATATAGAGCACAATAAACTTATAAAATATAGTATATATTAATCCTGACCTAGTATAATGCATTGAAAAATATATGGTTTGAATTTAAAAGCTCTGCATAGCCACCTGGTGGTCATAGGTGGTATACAACATTTTTTGCAATACTCAGGCACTTGTAATCTCCTGACTTCTTTAATTTAAAATATTCAATGACACTGCAGCAAAGAGCCTTATGGGGGCAGATTTAATGAAACCTCTAAAGAGGAAAAGTGGAGTTGTTTTACACTTTTGCAGTTTGTAAATGGACCCCATTATATGATTATATTAAGGGTCATTAGGGTCTTTATAGTATCGATTATTCATTGTTGAACCTTTGATTGACTCAATTTAAAGACCTGAGGAAGATGCGAGTTGCCCTAATGAAGCCCCTAGAAAGGTGGCTCAGTGTTTAGCACTTCTTCCTCACATCACTGGGGTTTGATTTCCGACCATGGTCTTATCTGTAAGGAGTTAGTATGTTCTCCCCGTGTTTGCGTGGG
This sequence comes from Mixophyes fleayi, assembly GCF_038048845.1. Taxonomy (NCBI): domain Eukaryota; kingdom Metazoa; phylum Chordata; class Amphibia; order Anura; family Limnodynastidae; genus Mixophyes; species Mixophyes fleayi. The sequence goes on along the minus strand of NC_134404.1, from coordinate 337,823,951 downwards.
TTTCCTCTGGGTGCTCCGGTTTCCTCCCACACTCCAAAACCATACTGGTAGGTTAATTGGCTGCTATTAAAAAATTGCCCTTTGTGTCTCTCAGTCTGTGTGTGTGTGTTAGGAGATTTAGATTGTAAGCTCCAATGGGACAAGGACTGATGTGAGTTCTCTGTACAGCGTTGTGGAATAAGTAGCGCTATATAAATAGCTGCTGATGATGATAATGATTGTCCATGAGGCTTCTGAATTAGGAGTCCATTATACAGGACCACAGGTATGACAAAGACCATTGCCCTAGCTCCCACAGTCCAGGGGCTTGGTTGTAGCTAGTAGCCTGTGGAGTACAAGGCTGATCAGTCAAAGCTGATTATCACTAGGGTAGGAGGAATTATTGTGGAAACTGGCCCAAGCATGACAAAAATCAATCCTAAAAATGCACTCGCTTCTCCACTGCTCCATAAATTGTTCCGCACCAATGAGCCAGCTCCATACATTGCTAGGTCTTCACCCCTCCCAACTCCCAGTGTGAACTGCTAGCAGACAAATGTGGTCATCTAGCTCTGCAGTCCTCTGCACCCCTGTAGTAATGTAGGCATGGAATGGGTCTGAGCTGTAGGTGCTCTATGGAGGGTCCATTCTCCCTTCTTAAATGACTTGTACTCTTTCCACATTCCAGGAGCACCGAAAGTATTTACAGATTAACAATGCTGTGCACACAAAGTATTTCTTTGTATTAAATCCATATTTATAGGTTTTTTCCTCCGGTGCCACCTTAAAGTGTGGTTTATTTTATTACAGCCTTAGGAGAAGCGTAACATGTTTGTGGTGGGTTATACAGGTCGTGTAAGAAATATAATATATATATATGACATGTGTCATGTCTTGAATGACATGAATCTTTATTTGCAATCTATAATATTGTTTTCTCATATCCAAACTGTAAGTGAGGTGCATTATATCTAGGATGTGTTCATTTAAAAAAAAATATGCACTATTTTTATATATATTTTGCATTATTTATTCATCCCAACTGCCTAGTGAAAATGAATTATTAAATATATTATTTATTCTGGTGTTGCTTTTCGCCTAGAACGGTGATATAAGGATGAGGAAATATTTGCTAAACTATTCTAAGGTTACCAGTATTAAAATTGTCAGGTTTATAGTCAGGATAGAGGATCAATTTACACATTAAATAACTGTATTTTTAAATTTATTTTTTTAACACCATAAACTTAATTAGGTATTTATTTGAAGTGGTGTAAGGGTTAAAAAAAATCCTGCATTTTTTAAATTTATTTTAGGTAAAATATCCGACCTAGGGAGTATTTGCCATTTGTAGAAGCGCATGTGATTGCATCAATAGTTAACAGACCTTGTCGCTTGCCCCATATATGTTTGTAGCCTTCTTTTGTTTCATTTTATGCTTAAAATTGAAGCAAACTGTCTATTTCCGAAATATAACCCCTATCCTATGGAACAAAGTCTAGTAATCTGGCGGCTCTTCCTGGACTGCCAGCTTTGTCTGTAAGGATGGCAGCTCTCTCTGTTAAAAGTGCAGCTTAAGCTGTGAGACTTGTAACTCTGTCTAGGGGGTAGGTACAGGGCCGGTGCTAGGGTCCACGGCGCCCTAGGCATTTTTAAAAAAGCGGCGCCCCCCCCCGCAAAAATTGCCGCCCTCCTCCCTCCTCCCTCCTCTCCTTACCTTGTCTCACCACCGCCGCCTCTCTGCTCCGTCTCCTCCCCTCCACTCACTGACACTAGTAAGTGGAGGGTAGGAGACGGAGCAGAGAGGCGGCGGTGGTGACAAAATAGCCTCTTCCCCCCTCCCCGTCCATCTGAATGCTGTGCGGCGGCCGTGACAGGTATGGTTAGCAGTCGCCGGACAGTTTTAAAGTCTTTTAGAATTCTGTGGTGCCCTCCAGGCGCCCTCCAGAGCCCGGCGCCCTAGGCAAGTGCCTAATCTTGCCTAATGGGAGCGCCGGGCCTGGGTAGGTATGTATCCGTGTGTAAGTTATCTCCTGGACAAACCATGTTACAATGCAAGGGGTGCAAATTAGTTTATTATTTTAAACATAAATTAAATACTATTTGTTTTTTCATGTAGCACACAAATACTTGATACATTTATTTGTACATTGAAATTTAAAGTTGGTCTAGTTCATTTCCTACCCCAAATATAAATCTGCCATCACATTTTAAATTTTCATCGCCCTCTAAGGCAACATGGTTTTGTCAACGTGCAAATTTACTCACTTTTTTGTCTTACTTTCCTTAATGAATCAGGCCCATTGTGCATGTTTTTTTAAAACGCACATATATCGGTCATACGAATGTCTGTATTAACCAGGAGCAGGTGTGAAGATGGGTCTATGGATGAATACAGGTGTATGTCTACTCTGCTCTAAAACACAATAAAACTGCAGGACACATCCAATACACATTTGAAATATAAGGTCCTATAAGAACATACAGAAAACAAAACTATTCAATTAAGGACATTTTTTAATAATATAGTCATTAATGACAAAATATTAAAAAATATTTTTTTTTTTCTATAAAATACATTCATTAGGATGTTTTTAATGTCAGTACATTTATACGTTTTTACAGTTGCTCCTGATTGCAAACACATGTTCTAGCATGTATACACAGCTGTCTTAATGCATGGGCACTGGGTGGTTGCCCAGGGGCCCCATGAGCACAGGGGCCCCATAGGCTTGCCAAACTTTCAGTATATTATTATAGATTAGATTAATTCAGAACCTTCAAACCCTTTTTATTAAAACTTTAGGTGGACTAATTACCTCAGTATTAGCTGTTATCAGTACATGCGATCTTGCTGTTGCAAATACATATCTTGACCTTGACTAAAACAATGTGCACGTACTGATTGTACATAAGCAAGACAAAATCAACACACACAATTTTTTAAGCAATTTTTGAAGCAATTCTCTGCAAAGCAATTTTGCAAATGTTTGTGTTGAACACTTGATTAATAATTAGTAATTCATAGTAATTTCATACTGTGTCATTTCCTTCTGTATGATTTACCTTGTATGCTGAATTTTTTGTTTTTCAAGGCTCATGTTATGTTGTCTAAACTTTTCTCTGCTGTACAGGATGTTTTATAATGTTTAAACACTGATTTTGTTGGAGGTACCAATAAGTAAAAGCTTAATTGTAAGTGATACCACTATAAATCACGCACCTTAGAGATGCCCAAAACTTGAATCGGACACTACTGTGTGCGCTCGAGTTTGACACACACTTACTATTAATGGACTATGTGCATACGTCCAGTCTTCTCTGCGTTCCGCTCCTGAAATCGTAGGCTGCAATAAGGGTCCTTTATTTTTTAAGATGAAATTGGCATTGCTGCGCTATCTGGTGCATGGTTCGTTTCTGGGTATACGCGAATCGATTTTATGCAAAATAAAGCACGTGCAAATTGCATGTGACTTTTTTTCAAGCGCAAGATTAAATTGCATCCAGTTGTGTTCACTGACGTAAATCGTGTGATTTTACGCAAGATACGGCAGGCAAATGGAAGTATGATTCTTATTGAATCAGGCCCTATATGTTTTATATAATTTATGTAGTCACTAGCTGAATTTAATAAATATAATTTTAGAATGAGTTCATTGGGTTTTATCAAAGTCTGAGTTGTATTCATCCCTCCTATAGGTACTTGTTGCACTCCTTATAGTTTTTTGTGAATGTAAATTAATAAATCTCAATATATTTTTTTTCTCTGTAAAAAAATAATTGATATCCATGATTCACTTTGACTTGTTTTCCAGCTGATATCAATTAAATCTCTAGTTCCAAGGAAAATTACTGTAAAATCTCTCTCTCTCTCCAGGTAGAACAGCTATTTAAATCCTCTAAGTTATGGATTCCTTTCTGATGCTCTTTGGATTTTAAAGTTTAAGTTTTCTGCCTACAAATCAGAGCAAATTCAAGAGAGTAGATATATTATATAGAAAGTGAGAGCGTATCAGAAATAAAGAAGATAGAAAAGAAAATGTATTTTGGTTTTATCATTAACCATATATCTTAGTAGCAGGTAACACAGCGTTGTGGGATAATAGGATATAAAATCATTCACTAGATACTAAAGGAGAGGATAGAAGGGGGAGAAGGATGTCGGGCTGTCTGGCAGGATACGAGCGTCTGACAGAGGCAGCTGAGATGTCGACGTTGTAAAAGAAACTGAGACGTTGTCTTTGTGTAAGTCGTGGGATAAGGTTGGGAGATCACACAGGATGTAATTTAATACGATAGGTGAGAAGCCTGTAGCTGAGGAATAACTGTCAAAAGCAGAGAGAAAATCTCAGATAATAACTGGATATACAGTTAAGGATTATCAGGCGGTTTAATCTATTGTAAATAATTAAAGGAAAGCTGCCATGAAATAAAAATGAAATAATAATGACTTTATTGCAGCAAAATACTAACATTCAAATTCAGTCATTATTTATAATCTCAAGTGGAAAATAGATATAAAACTGTACAAGCAGAATTGTTATGGTTCTATAACCGGAACTCACTATGCAACAAAGTGTCAAATCCGCCACTGTCAGCATTCTAAAACATGAATGATGTGTGCACTGGGCATAAGAGTTTATTGCAAATTTACATGTCTTCTATTTCTTTATTATTTTGCTATAATAAATAATTTTTTATTGTAAGATAGTTTATTAATAATTAATAGCATGCTACCATATTAACTAAATAGATAATGTCCTCTAGAGAATTATTAGTTTGTATTGAAAAATTCTATTTTGATTTTTGAATTTTTTGTCTCTGAAAGAAAGGGAGATATGTCAACGGAATGTCATATCTGTATAGGGCAGCACGGTGGCTCAGTGGTTAGCACTTCTGCCTCACAGCACTGGGGCCATGAGTTCAATTCCCAACCATGGCCTTATTTGTGTGGAGTTTGTATGTTCTCCCCGTGTTTGCGTGGGTTTCCTCCCATACTCCAAAAACATACCGGTACGTTAACTGGCTGCTAATAAAATTGACCCTAGTCTCTCTCTGTCTGTGTGTGTGTATGTTAGGGAATTTAGACTGTAAGCTCCAATGGGGCAGGGACTATTGTGTGTGAGTTCTCTGTACAGCACTGTGGAATTAGTGGTGCTATATAACTAAATGGTAATAATATCCTCAAGACACCCGTGATAGGTCTGTATATATCAAAATCAGTCCAGGAAATATTTGCCTCGTTCTTCATTTGGATACAAAATTTTGCACATTTTGCCAGCTGAAAATTTGGCCTCAAATATTTCCTGTCCTATCCCAAACACACACACGGCAGACTGGATTGACTATTCATATGTCGGGTCTATTCACATACTATAGATTCTACAAAAAGTGAATTTACCAATATAGTACAGAATGTCATCTCACAGAATGGAGAGGCAAGATCGAAATAAAAACATTGTATCAAAGGGACTCTGCGGGAAACCTCTGTGGCGATGTTGGGGGGCCAGACACAATTAATAAATGTAATGCCTTGGACCCCTTATTATTGGGAAGATTTCTGGGGCCACTTACCAAATGTCTCTGTAACGATACTGGTGGTATTATCTGAAGCCCAATAGCCAAGTAGATATCCAGCGAGTAGTCAGACATTTGCCAGGTCGGTACACAAGCAGGTAGTCACAGATGCAAGGTAGAGTAGCAGGAGCTGAGCAAGCAGAATACTCAAGCATATGTCTGAACCAGGAAGTGCCATTTATAGGCCCAAACAGGAAACAGGATCCAAGATGGTTTCTCTTTGATTCCAAACTGGCCATCTTGGATAAGGGCAAATCTAAGGGCAAGTTTGCAAATACAGAGACCTCTAGTGGTCGGAGGTGCAAATGTCAAAGTAATTCCTTACAGTCTCTTAAATAAAAATATGTGAGTATAATGTATTTTATAATTGTACAAAGCACCTTGCATTATTACATGTCCTTTAAAACATAGCCACCCTGGTGTGATGGATACTATTAACAACTTGCACTTGTTACTTTTCAGTGCCAAGTCAGACAAACTCTGACCCCTGCTGCTACAGGTGTTGGGTCTGCATGCCACAGCGACCCGTCATCCTGGACTGGAAGTTTCTATAAGCTCCAAGCTTTGAGAAACACTGTAAATTGACAGGGATTAAGTTTGGGAAGGAACACCAATATACCCTATATACAGTGTATATGCCTAAATGCTCAGGGTCATCCTCTGCGAAATCTCTGTGTTAAATTGCAGCAATAAGCAATTCAGACTTACAGTCACAATCTGGGACATTTTAGTAAATGTGCAACATATTCATCAACTTTCCCAGGAGATATTGGCAACCAATTGGGAAGCAGTGGAGACTGGCTCCTCCCGGGTACCCAGAACCCCACAACTGTAACTGGTTAACCCCAGGTGGCCGACAAAGGGTTACTAGCCAATAGCTGCCACCGTATTGTGACAAATGCCTCTTACACCAGGAGACTTGATTAGTGCAAAGTTTTCCCCACCCTTGATACAGGACCATCACCTAAACCCATCCGTCCCTTCAATGCGATGCTTCAACCTTAACAAGCAACGGATCCTGTATCACAGTAATGTTTTACATCTCTGAATGAAAGAACATGATGTAAAATACATAAATTAAACTCAACACAATTAACTAACTGACAACTTTAATTCTTGAGTTGCTGAAGGGAATTTCTGCAGATTTAATATCTTAATGTTTGAGTTTTACTATGTGTATATTTTATGATGAAAATGAGTTAGATAATAATACCCAGAATCATATTATTAAAGCAATATTCTTTGATTAAAGCATAGTGTAACTGTAGTGTAAGATTAATAGCCTTATGATTCACCACACGTATTACTTCAGAATAGTCAAAGCTTTAAACTATATTCTCTATAACTGAACATTATAGAGCATTTTAAATTACTTGATAGTCATATAAGAGGTCTCAATATACATTATAACACACAGAATAGATGTACTGCTGGCCACTAGAACATCGCCACCTGGTGGTAAAAGAATGAACTGCCATGGACCTTGGCAGTGAGCAGAATTAGCAGAACCAGTTTACTAGAGTTGATGACATTGAACTCTACATCTCTTCTCCTAATCTCTCCCCCTCGCTCCTCTCTCATGTATCTGACTGCCTTTCCGCCATCTCCTCCTGGATGTCTTCACATTTTCTCAAAATTTAGATCGCCAAAACTGAACTTGTTGTCTTCCTTCTAGATCTTTTCCAATCTTGATATCTCTATCACTGTTAACAATGCTACCATCTCATCTGTGCCCCAACTCTGGGCATCACCCTTGACTTCGCCATCTCCCTTGCCCCCCACATTCAATCTCTTGCCAATACTGTCGTGTCCAACCCCGCTATATCGCCCACATCCGACCCTTCCTATCTCAGGATGCCATCAAAACTATTATCCACGCACTTCTCCTCACCGGTCTCCTCCTCTCCCACCTTGCCCCTCTCAGGTTTATACTTAATGCTGCTGTGAGACTCATATTTCTCTCCCGCCTCTCCTCTTCTGCCTCCCCTCTCTGCCTTGCATTACACAGGCTTCCTTTCCCTTACAGAATCATTTTCAAACTCCTCATCCTTACCTACAAGGCCCTCTGCCACTCCACTGCTCCATATATCTCCAACCTCCTCTCCACTTACACCCCATCACATTCCCTGCATTTAACCAATGACCATCGCCTCTCCTCCACGCTGATCACCTCATCCCACTCCAGAATTCAAGATTTCTCCCGGGCTGTCCCCCATCCACTGGAACGACCTCCCACCGGCCATCCGACTGTTCCCTAATTTGTGCACCTTCAACCAGACACTTAAAAGTCACCTCTTCCTCAAAGCCTACCAGCCATCCACCTAACCTGCTCTCCATGCCTGACTCCATCACCTCTCTTCCCCTACACCGCCAGTCACTTCTCGCCTCTATCTCCCCATTGTGTCTCCTGTCTGTTTCACCTCTCTTTAGGATGTAAGCTCTCACGAGTAGGGCCCTCTTCCCTCCTGTCTCTCTACCTAGTAATCTGCTCCATCCTCAATGTGTAAGCTATGTTGGGAGCTTTGAAGTCCTGGTATTTTTTTTTATTGTTCTGCATGGTTCTACCCTGTATGATCCTCTGTCTGTAATCTGTGCGGCGCTGCGTATACCTTAATAATAATAATAATAATAATAATACTGGTGCAGCAGATGCGTAATGTAAACAATAGTGGCAATGCTGTGGGTCCGTGATGTGAAAATAGTAAAATATTTGTATGTTGAACCTTTGTAAGAGTATTTATGGGACTAAACCCAAACAGTTTTGCCTGCGCTTGCTCTACTGACGGCCTTCAACTGAAAAGTGCTCCTCCACCTAAGTACAACTGGAACAATCTCTGCCGGTTCTGAGCAAATTTCAAGTGATTTCTGGCATAGAAATACACCCCCCACACAGCAAAGAACCCCCTAAAAAGGCAGTGCTCCAATAAGGGTTTTGCAATGTAACTCGCCCATTTTGCACTGTCCCTGACATACAAGCTAATTTTATAGTATGTCAATACATCCTACTGTAAAATAAATTCAACTAAACAAACCACATAGAGGATCAAAAGAACATGAAAAAAAGTTTAAAAATAAACACAATGAAAACATTCATATATTTCCTATTATGATCCCATTGATCCAACGTCAATAAAGTACATCTTTGGTATCTCAATAATGATTACAAGTTGCACAATAAAATTTAGGGTATATTTTGAGATTAAATAAATTGGGCGAAAGTTGCTAAGGGAATTATGGAAAAAGTGTGTTTTTTGGCTTGATTTTTGCTGTATAATAAGGATATTCGTTCAACTGTTGTAACAAAATAAATCTCTATTTGTTCAGAGGCAGTAGTGCAAAATAGTAAAACAAAATTGACACCACGCTAAACCTCCTGATTGATCAAATCAGCTTAAACCGCAGGCCATTCAAAGAATTAAAGGTAAACAAGTGGATGTCCAATCAGGTTGGGGTTCTAAAGCATTAAAAGCGATCTATTATAAGTAGAGTTGCGTTGAGAAATCAAATACAGAAGTAGCATTAAAAAAAACGCCAAAAGCCTGAGGGTAAAGTGAACGCCAATCCCAGCGCCAAGCTTCAATAGTGAACGCTCTGCAGAGCTGATTTATCCATACACAGTATGCAGTGGGTTTGATTGTATAACAGAACTTTCAGTCATAGTTACACTGGTCAATTCCCTATAGGTCAAAGGCCAGGGACAGTTCAGTAACACAGTTTACTTACTAGGTCAGCTCTTCATTTCTTTGTTCTTGAGTGTTTTTCATGGCAACTGTATATGTGAACAACTGCTCATCCCTTCTGCCACCTGCCAGATACTGGTAACATAAGTATTTAATGGCTCCCACCATTAAAGAGCTACATAAGCATATTTAATACAATGTTTGTATAATAAAAATGTAATGTTTAATATAATAAAATTTGATTTTATACACAATGAAACAATAATATTAAAAAAGTGGATGTGATCGCAAAACAGTGTACAATACAATAGCAACAAACTGCAAATGTGTACATTTAATTGCGATCGCATTGTACACATCATAATCTTAAATATACATTGATTCAGACTTATCTTTCATACAATTGTAAAAATTTTACTTTAGCAGTCCACCCTTTGAAATGTCATGACCATATCGTAATACCCTTTCCAAAGTGGGATCATAGTGAAGTTTGCCAGTTCTGTGTTGTTTGATTTTATTGAAACCATTTCTGTATTTACTTCACTTCATAACCAGAAGAACATATTTACAGAACAGGTAGATGATTATCAAAATTCCCAAGATTGGGATTAAGAGCTTTCCTAGGGCAGACACCAGCTCTTTTACCCATCCATCAAATCATGAGAACCAATTTATTGGATTAAACCATGAGACCCATCTCAATACTTGCTCCCCCACTCTGGTCAGAGAGGCATTTTGAAGTTTCTAAATTCTCATTTCAATTGTTGGATCTCATCTATCTTATGGACAATAATTTCCTTGGGATCGTCAGTGTTATTAGTTATATAGGTACAACATTTTACTCAAAACTGAGTGGCTAAAATGACACAATACCCAGATTTACAAATGACTGTTTTATGTCTTCATCTGTAGCCTTGTCTGGAACCTTTTCTGGATTGGGAATTCTTATGCAATGCATGGAGTGGATCCAAGTGTCTATTTCCACTGCATTTAGAGATGTGGTGCTGGTCATCAACACTTGGTATGGTCTTTCCCAATGATCAACTAAACAACCTGAGCGTAAAAAGTTTCTTATCATTATATATTCTACTGGTTCAATGTCATAACAGTTAGTTTCTGGCATATCCAGTGTCAGCAGTTTCAAGCTTTTCTGCTGCTGCCTCAGCTGTTTGCTAATTTTTATCAGATAATTGAGTCACTTCACTGTTACACTTCAAATCATCCTGGGCATCTACCATCACATAAGGTTGTCGACCAAAAAGGTGACTGGTTAAGAGGTGGTCTAGGAGCGGTTTTGATACTATGTAACACTATGTAACCCTATTTCAGCTATCGTCTTGCTAAACTTTTTCTTAATAGTGCCATTAGCCCTCTCTACCTTCCCACTGTCTTGTGTCTATAGGGAGTTTGTAAGTTACTATCAATGACCATGAGGTTACACATTGTTGGAAACACATAATCAGAGAAATGGGTACCCCAATCACTTTCAATAATCCCTGGGGATACCATACCTACACACAAACCCCTGCACAATTTTCTTTGCAGTAAACAGAGCAGTATTTGTTGTGGCTGGGTAGGACTTTACCCAATTAGAGAATATGTCAATGCAAAACAACACATACTGAAGATTTTTACAGGGTGGTAATTGTATGAAATCTTTGTGAATTGCCTGGAAAGGGCCGTCTGTAAGAGGGATGTGGGGTGGCTCAGTTAGTATTGCCTTCCCTGTATTCTTTCTCAGGCAACTAAGGCATGAAGCAACTTTCTTACTAGCATGAAAGGAGAAACTAGGAGCACACCATTATGCACCTACTAATATACACATACCTTCTCTTCCTAAATGAATTAACCGTGCGCTGCTTCCGTTAAGCTTGGAAGGTATGCTTTCAGAGCGACCAGCCTACCATTCTTAACATTACATTGTCCTGACAATTCCTGTCCACATCCCTTTGACTTCCAGAGGGCCTTCTCCTGTTGCAAACACGTCTGTTTCAAGTCAATTAACTTTCGACTGCTGAGAGCTTGGAACACTATTAAATTTGAATTTTCTATAGCTATGTGTGAGTTTTAAATAACTGGCAAAGCTGCAGATTTTGTCTGCTCTTCCATTAACCATAGAAACAGGGTCAGCATTGTTAGTATGGGCTTGGTACTTAATTACTGCCACTGCCCGTTGTAGTTGTATGGCTGTCAGTAGTCCTTTTATGTGATGTGAGTGTGCTATGGGTGTACCTGTTGTCATAAAAATCATACCTTGAATCAGTGTAGATGTTAACTGACTTTCCTTCAGCCAACTTGCATGCCCTCTTAAGTACTGTAAGTTCAGCAACTTGTGCCGAATGTGGGGGCCCTAAGGGGTTCAGCCTCTGTGGTGACTTTGTCATCCACTACAGCATATCCAGTACACAATTATCCCGTGTTTGTCTATCTATGACACTTCCAGTTAGTGGAAGTGTCAACATTTATTAAAGGGATGTCAATGGGACCATGTCCTCACTTTGCTCTGCTAGAAGAACAGCTGCTGCTACTGTCCATAAACATGTAAGCAGGGATCTGGCTACAGTATCCAATTATGCACTATAACAGACTACTGGTCGGTTAGTGTCACCATGTTTTTGTGACAAAACTCCTGCCGTACAACCAACACTTTCTGTACAAAATAAATCAAACGGTTTATCATAGTCTGCATTTCGCAATGAGGGTGATTTTTTCAAACTTTCATTGAGCGCTAGGAAATCTTGTTCCATTTCTTGGTATGTTGCACTCTCTCTGGTTTGGTAGACAATGCTCATTTCTGCCAGCGGTGGTAGCCACTTTTACGAACCTGTAAAAGCCGACACTACTTACCCCGGCAGGATCAAATCGAACAGCTCATCGCCGATTCCCTGAAAAGACTGACACCTTCAAAGGTAGACTTTCCTCAATTGTGGCACCTGAAGAAGCCGGCAGTGCTTGATGACGTCACATTGAAGAGACTGAATGGGATCTGAGTTCTTGAAATAATAAATTAAGGAGGCAATGCCTGTACATGGTTCATTACTAAACCATGTACCATTACATATATTCACGATACAATAGCAACTAACCACAAACGTGTACGTTTAATTGCGGTCCCATTGACACAATTATACATATTGATCTTTTAATAATTTGACTGGTTCTTAGAAAGTAAGTGATCAAACGTTTCCAATGGCCAGTGCTACCTGATCAGACATGGTCTAACATGGTCCAGGTTCCGCCTATGCCTGTGACGCTCAGGCGTGGAAGGGTGGGAAGTGTGGGAGCAGAACAAGACAAAGGGTGTTCCTGAGTGCTTGAGGAATCAAGTTCAGAGTAAAGTGACATAATGGAGAAATAGGCACATTTGAGGCTCCTGAATATAAGACAGAGACCCCAAGAGATAATTTGAGTGCTATGGCAAAGAATGTACCGGCTACGAGATAAGGATAGTACAGACTGTAGCTTCACCATCCACAGTGGGGGTTGGATGCTGATAATGTGGAACGATCTACAAGAGATTCATCTCAGTAGCTACAGTTGAACTATGAGAGCGTTGGAATCCAAGAGCATGGATGTACGCTACTTTGTAGGCTGTATTCAATACATGGGCTGTATGCATAGGTCTTTTACATTGGTAACCCTTGCATTGCTTCATATTCCATCATGGTCACATCAGGAAGGCATCTGTGTGAGAAACTGATGAGCACAACCATACTGAATGCACAAAATTATATAAAGCCTTAGGGTAAGAGGTGCGTAATGTTTAATGGGGAAAAAACTATTCCCTTGGTGTGAATAGCTTTAAGAAATGCAAAGATTATTTCATTGTGAGTGCAGTATACTTAAAAAACACAAAGGTCTTGCCTTGGTGTGTGTTTTTTTTAAGAGTAATTAACTCCCAACTCTGCATTAGCCGGAATGTGAGAACATACAAACTCCTCTCAGATAAGGCCACGGTCAGGAATTGAACTCATGACCCCAGTGCTGTGAGGCAGAGGTGCTAACCACTGAGCCACTGTGCTGCCCATGTCATGCGGTTATCCAGTATTCACTGAATACAGGTGAGTTCTTATTTCCAACGTGTCCATCTGTCCTCTGTCACAAATAACCTGAACTTACAGATCAGTATTCCAACACTTTGTTGAATACACAATCATTGGCATACTAAGCAACTGAGATAAATGGGTGGTCTTAGCCTTTGCCATAGATGCCTACTCTCCCGGAATGTCGGGGAGACTCCCAAATTTCCGGGAGAGCAGAAACAACCTCTCGATCCATTGTCATACTAGGTTAGAACATGTGATGTCAGTTTAGGGGTGGTGGGGCCAAATGACGCGTTTCATCGAGTCCGGCCTCCACCCCCCCTCCCTCCGAGCTCCCGGAGCACTACTTGTCAAAGTTACCAAGTATGGTCTTGGCTTAGATACACCTAACAACAAGCAGGCAATGTAATATTATAGTCTGCTGCAAATACTACGCATGATTAACTCAAAATACCTTTTTCATATGACAAATGTTTCAAATAATTGGAAAAAATGAATTAAATATTTTAGATGAAGAGAGAGAGGTCGGGTGTAAAACTATCAGGGTATCTATAGTGTTGTCGTATTTCCTGCTCACTGTAAGTGGTATATATGTGCAAACACATGGAAAGGAAACATTTCCTCTGTCTGACACCTGTCAATCTGCGGGGACCTTTCTCACAACTCAATCAATTCTTTAGTCACAGTTGCTGTCTAGGTGAGAATATTAATTATTCGAGAACAATGTCAATGCTGTGTATGTCTCTAGTACCAGAGTAATAATCATCCTGACTGTTGTCCATCAAACGGGTGGGTTAAATAAAAAGGTAATCTATTAAAAGAGGGAACAGTACAAAGTTACAGACCTCTCAAAGTGTAATAGAATCATAGATTTGACCAGAAATCCAAGGAAATGGATAATACAATAATTGTTTATTATTAAACTTGAAGTAATTATATACCATAATCATACAAATTATTAAAATACATGAATTAAAATACCCTATATTCCAAAAATACAGTACAGCTACATTTGTAAAGATCAAAGAAGTTCACTCATAATAATCTCAGTAATAGTTTTCCAATTATGTATAGATAATTACTTCAATTCTAATAACAAGCAATTATTGTTTTATCCATTTCCTTGGATTTCTGGTCAAATCTGTAAGTTATTGTATTATACTTTGAGAGGTTTGTAATTTTGCACTGTTCGCTTTTTCAGTAGATTGTCTTTTTTCTGGGTATTGACACTATATCCACTACAGTAGCAATCTACAGATCTCCAAGAGTGTATTAACTGTTTGGCAATCCGTTTGTAGTGTCTAATAATATTATTATTATTATTATTATTATTATTATTATTAATAAATAAAAGGTAGTAGTATATTCTGTTTGCCAGCTTAAGGACCTATATAACAATAGAGTGGCAATTAGTCACAATTAGTCTGATTTTTTCTTTTGACACTTATCAGTTGGCATGACAATTTAACAATGAATATATCGCCAGGGCAGCTGAGCAATACTGACCCAGGGTGGTCTCTTCTATTTCAAAGAACAAAGCAGTTTTTCAATTATTTTATTCTGATATCGCCACCCTGAGATGCAGTCTACTCAGAATAGATGGTGTTTTCCAGGGGGTGTGCCACATTTACTTGTCCATGCCCTTATTGTAACACCCAGGATCTGCCACTCCATACAGAGCGGTCCACAAGTGCAACTTACTCAAAGCTCTAAGCTCCACATTATTTTGCTGCTCATATGCAGTAAAATTAAGCATACATTTATGCATAAGAGTTGGGCTTCCTGCTGGCTCCATTCCCCTCCTCACATCATGTCACTGCCCCTGTCACATGCAGCCCTGTCCTCACTAACACATTACTCATCTCCTGATATTCTTTGTGCTGCTGGAGGACCCTGCTCCTTCCACTATATAACCCTCAGTCTGTGGCTTCTTGCTGCCTCCATTCCCCTCCTCACATCATGTCACTGCCCCTGTCACATGCACCCCTGTCCTCACTAATACATCATTCATCTCCTGATATTCTCTGTGCTGCTGGGGGACCCTGCTCCTTCCACTATATAACTCTCAGTCTGTGGCTTCTTGCTGCCTCCATTCCCCTCCTCACATCATGTCACTGCCCCTGTCACATGCAGCCCTGTCCTCACTAACACATCACTCATCTCCTGATATTCTCTGTGCTGCTGGGGGACCCTGCTCCTTCCACTATATAACTCTCAGTCTGTGGCTTCTTGCTGCCTCCATTCCCCTCCTCACATCATGTCACTGCCCCTGTCACATGCCGCCCTGTCCTCACTAATACATCATTCATCTCATGATATACTCTGTGCTGCTGGGGGACCCCGCTGCTTCCACTATATAACTATCAGTCTTTGACTTCCTGCTGCCTCCATTCCCCTCCTCACATCATGTCACTGCCCCTGTCACATGCAACCCTGTCATTGCTATTGTAGCCAACAGTGGCAAATCACTGCCTTCTACAAGATCAACATATCCATCTGCTGAAATACTCTCTGCTGATATGAGAATTCTAACGAGCTGATTGGCTACAGGCTGTTCTGTCGTGCCCCACTTCAAAACTGAGGACATCCCTGATATACTGGGGCACTAAGTGTGTACAAACTACCTGTGCCAAGCTCTCCAGCCACTTCATAATTCCCCCTGCTGTCCGGGCACTCTCTAGTGCCCTCTGCTGTCCGGGCACTCTCTAGTGCCCTCTGCTATCCAGGCACTCTCTAGTGCCCTCTGCTGTCCAGGCACTCTCTAGTGCCCTCTGCTGTCTGGGCACTCTCTAGTGCCCTCTGCTGTCCAGGCACTCTCTAGTGCCCTCTGCTGTCTGGGCACTCTCTAGTGCCCTCTGCTATCCAGGCACTCTCTAGTGCCCTCTGCTGCCCAGGCACTCTCTAGTGCCCTCTGCTGTCCAGACACTCTCTAGTGCCCTCAGCTGTCTAGGCACTCTCTAGTGCCCTCTTCCCTAAAACTTTGAGGCTGGAGCAGAGTACAGAGCAGGAGATGATGTGTGAGGGACAGAGTATTATACTGTAGTTACCATATCAAAATTTGATATGAAGATGCTCAGTGGGATGAAGATGAATTCAAAGTGGTAAAAGTGCATAAATCTAACAACGATGATACAGAATATCCCATTAAAGATAATATTTTGTAAAGACACAATCAACACACGCTTATTGAAAATGATTTTATTTCCGGGAGACGGACCATTCCGCTGTGACAAATTCACCTTTTCCACAATTTCCAGAACTTTATCTAGTAAAACTTTGGTACATATTTTTGTTTTGAAAACTATCTCATCGTCATTTCATCCAGCTATAAAGTTTTAGCAATTTTTATTATATTTATTTTTTCCTTAAGTCCAATTTAAATTGCCAGAGGAATTCATCATATATTAATCTGCTTTTCTATATACATATATATATATATTTATATTTATTAGAAGCTCTGCTCCTACCTTTAACAAGTATACAAATTGAAATATGTCAGGATTAAAGAACGCAAGTTAAAGAGTTGGAAACAACAGTTTAGTGCACTGAGTAAAATGTTCCGCCTCACGATCCTACTGACAATGCTGAGGCATGAGCCAGGAAGTGCCTCTCGCCTCACTGATATCAATAAGAGCAAGTGAATCTATAATTGGTTTAGCAGAAAAAATGGCTACCTCCACTGTGTGCAGGTGACTGGTTCACTTTTTAATATCATGGGCGTGTCTCCACCATGTATAGTTCCTCCCAATAATGTGCTTTTCTCTAGTATCTAAAATATTCTCTGTTAATGGATGTTAAACAAGAAAACTGGCTAAACTTTCTGTAGGCATAAAAACATCCTTAATCGGATCGTCAAATATTTTTTTACTTTTTTTTTGTTTCCTTTCATTATTGAAAGTTACAAACATGAACGTTCCATTTCTCTGTTGCATTTGCAGTCGGAATTTGCTGCCTTAATTCCATCCTTTCTGTAGCGTGTTACTGCATACACCAGCGCGGTCTTTTGCTGTAAGCAATAGAATGCTACGGCGTTTTCCACAAGGCTTTTCCAATTTTCTACTAAGATGGTTTGATTGCCCTCAGTGAAAGTCGTGAAGGACCATCTCCCAGCGCTGACTGATGGCTGTCGTCTCGCATGGGTTGATTACAATCTCTCTGTTGTTTTCGTCAGTGTCGCCGATGATTTCTGTATCCAGGCAGAAGCGAGACGCCATGTGTTCGATGTGAGAGCCAACCTTACTCCATCTCTGATGCAAAGAAAAGGGTAACATTATAACGTACAATACTCAATGATTAATGTTATGTATGAACAAACTATTCCTCTTCGAAGGAAATTTTAAAGAACATCTCTACCCATTTGTGTTTAATTCACACACACCAGTTGATGAGGGTTGGCAAATCATTGTTAATATTTCTGCTGCCATATGGTTGAAATACAGCACTTAACCATATCAGTTTCTCTTTCTTCATTCTATACTTGACAATTTAATAAATTACAGATTTATACATGACTAAAAGAACCTCTTTGCAGGAAAGATTAAAGAACATCATTACCCATTTGTGTTTAATTCATATACACCAGTGGATGAGGGTTGGCAAATAATTGTAATTTATTTTTCTGCTGCAATATGGTTGAAATAAAGCACTTAATCATATCAGTTTCTCTGCTGCATTAAAGGGTATTTCAAATTTTAAACAAACTGTCAAACTGTACTGCATTCCCCTTCTTTCTGCTGGCTAGTAGTTCAGTCACTGTCTCACGCTGTTAACAAGAAGTTGCTTTCCCCTGGGACCCTTTGAATAATATTTACGAGTAGCAGTGTCTGCTATTAAGACGGTGAGATAAAGATTATATTGTATTGGATGGTCGCGGCATAGAGATACAAAGAGCAATATACCGATAGATGGAGATTATTCTGTTGGGAGGAAAATTCTCGCCCCTCTTCCTCTTGTATTGTGTTTATATTTTTATCTAAAATAGACTTAATCATTGGATAACATTAACTAAAACTGATTTAAAACAGAACATATAAAACCTTACTAAAGCATCTTAACGACTTGTTCAAATCGCTGTGTTAAGAAAACTCAGAGCTGCAGTTTTTTTTACCTACAAGAACAACTGCTGACTCTGTCTTGTCGAGGTAATAATTAACAAAAACCCTATATTACCAATTAGTTAAATAGAATGAACTAATGATCTTGAATTTTACGTGTCTGTGCTTTTAAAAGAACAGACAAACACATATTGCTCAATATAGAAAACAACAAGTTAAAACAAGAAACACAGTTTGTAAGTTTACATGATCTTCCGTATTTCACAATGGCAGGACAAGGGCCATAATTAAGGTCAAAAAAACTCTTCCAAAAGACTCCTCCAAGAACATGTGACTTTAACAAAGATTAATGATAGAGACTTAAAGTGTCAGCAGTGACGTAAGCTGAGAAGGTACAGTTTTGGCAAAGATAAGTAAAGTTTTTGGCAATGGTGAGTAACATTTTCCATAAAAGAATGAGTTAACCAGAAGACAGAGTTAACCAGATCTAGATTGTCAATTGGCATTTGAAACCCTGGGCGTATGTCTGCTTCGTCCAGTATGGCTGTATCTATGCATAATATCTTTTAATAAAGAATAGAAATATTATATTTTGAAAACCTGCTAATCTCAATTTTTATATAAAGAGAAGATTAGAAAAATCTTATACAGTCCCCGCCATTAGGGAATGTGACTGATATGAGAGACAGAGGGGACAAATACAACAAATATTTGTTTTAATTTAATAGGTTTTCCCGTCTATATTACCAGCTCGTTAAGAAGGCATATTTTGGTAGCTAAATTTTCCCAACACAGGTGGTCACCTGACCCTTCTTCCCCGGCAGAATGGACTAAAGAACAATGCGATATCATGCGAAGGATGTAATCATATGGAAACACCCGGCCATTATAGCCGCTTGGCGGACTGGGATCATGTTCATGGCGAATGATGTCTTTAAAACCGTAGCTTGACCTCATGATGCTGACCTACATTTTGGTGCAGTAGCTCCAGATGGGAGATTATTTTATTGCCCAGTTCTTGGAAAACATTTTCAATAAAAACTTATTGCATAAAAAAGTAAACATTTAAAAAACAAATATCCAGCATAATGGCAGCTGCCAGTTAGTTTAATAATACATGTTATATATATATATATATATATATATATATATATATATATATATAAAGATATGCACATGACGTGATATTACCTGCTTGCCATCTCCATCTTTGCAGGGTAAGAGAACCACTTGTGTCCCTGGAAATAACGTATGTACTGACAGACAGAGATCTAGCTGGCTGATTTGCTGAACCTGAGTGTAAATCCATTCCTGTAAGATATAACACATATAATAATCAGAGTACCAGGTGGGTGATGCAGGTGTTATAAAGAGCAACTAAACGTAGATACACATATCTCCGTACGCATTGTCCTCCGCTACTGCTAGATTGTTTATTTTAGAGTAACGAAAGCAAAAGGGCAGCGGAATTGTGCTATTTGCAACATGTTATAAAGTAATTACTGATCAGTAGCAGAGTTGCAGTTTATGTAACTGTACATTTGTTACCCTGAGATCAAGGTATATCGAGATAGACCGTCTATGTTACTATTTTGTGAATTGCAGTGAGTAAGACACTGCTGAACTCAAACAAAACAAAAGGGAGCAAAACCAATCAGAAGACAAGGTTGGTAATGTAACATTGTATAACATGCAGCACAGGGGGGCATTGGTAGACGGTTTACAACCAGCCAGACAGCAACTGATCTTAAACAGAGTAATATCTGGGCTAAAAGCAAAGTCTCTACCCCCAATGCTCTTACCAAAGAGCACTACAGTCCCCCTTCCCCATTTCTACCAACTACTACCGGCATGCATTATAAGTAACCTTCAGGATGCCTTATCTTCTGCCAGTTCTCCCTAGACTGTATGTTTAATACCCCTGGCACCTCTTGCCTGATTCTAGAGCATTGGGGTCTATTTTTTAAGCCTTAAACATACGGAAACAGCATGGTTTTGGCATTTGTAAGTATCATAGCTATCTAACAGAAGGAGATATCACAGACTGCATTAAACTGCAGTCCCAAAAATTGTCAATGGGGACTAGCTTATCAGAGCTTGACCCCAAAGGCGAACGACATCTGAAGCAGCGTTAGCTGTCCTGCTATACGGGAAAATTTCCGCAGGACAGGGATCTCTGGCAGCCTTCATACTCTCCTGTCCGCTAGCTACCTAAGGTCGCCCATGGACATTAAAGACTCTGGGTCAGATTCCGGAGTTATTGTTAAAGCAAAGTCATCGCCAGGACAGTCTCTTATCAGATGTGTTGATTTAGATTTTTTTAATAAATGGCCACGTTGTATCATCCTTTATCCTTCTGATTAGGGATGATAAATACCTGGGGATATGGTGGCTATTAGTAAATAGGCCCCTTAGTCTCTGGAGCTCCAATCACAGTTCATCTAAAACAAAAACTTTTAATAAATTACACCACAACTCCCATACAAACAAATCATCCTATGGGTAAGGGTAGTGTCAGACAGGCACTTTGGCTTTCCCGGCTAGAAAAGTGCCGGTATTCATAGCGCTCAATCACTTTCATTATGAATGAGCAGTGGAACACTTCTCCCCTGCCACACGGGCGCCGGTAAGTCAATGGATGCAGCGCTTTCTGAGCTTAATTAATTGGGGGTAAGCAATTCATCACATTAATCTGTCACTATGAGAGCGATTGAGCACTAGGAGCGATAACAATTTTCTAGATTGTAAGTTGTCATGAGCACCCTTTGTTTTCACGACTGCATTTATTTTGTCTGCCTTGTATGTCCTGTTTTCCCCACTGTCTGTCACTGTGGAGCACTGAGGCGTTATACAAATCACTAATAATGATAATAACTCTTTGGTAGCTGGAAAGCGCCATCTGGCTCCATCTTGAAGCTACTGATCTATTATAAAGTGATTACACTATGTGACATTACATTCAGACTTATGTCACACAGATTTACAACAGGTTTTGGGATTTTTTCAATTTTAATGACCACTGACAGGGGCAAACGCAGGATTTGTAGAGGGGGGTTTCCACACCGCGCCACCAGTGGGCGTGACCAGCATGCTTGGGGGTGTGGCTATAATTTTAGACAGTGCTTGGTTGGTCTCCAACTCTTCCTATCCCCATAATATACATGGGCAATGCTGCATGAACTACTGTTAGGTGCACGCAGCTCTCCCTTTTCAAGCAGAGCCGTGTGAAGCGGGAGCAGGGTCCAGCCACCTCAATTATACAGTGCCTCAGGCTTGGAGGGGGTTTTCCAGGCACTAGGAACCCCCCTCGGTTTGCCCATGACCAATATGAGAGTCACTCAAAATCTACATCATAATGCGACAATGTAATGCTCATGTTTTAGAGCCCTGAGACTGGACCTTTATACATAATTCTTAGATTTATTCTACATGTTATATCCGACAAATATAATTTTACAGGGGGCAACGACTGGGTCAATTTGTGCAATTAAATATATAAAACAAGGAGTTGTTGTCTGCAGAAACCAGTTATTTAAATTACACAAGGTATTTGATATTGGGTAGGATATTATTTGAAAATATTGACAGACATAATTGACTTTGTACGAATGAAATGATGATAAGGAAATTGCCACTTTTGCTAAATCATTTTATATTTCAATAAAGCGATGAGGTAATTTAATTAGATCATGTTAATCCCCAATGCTTGGCGACGTCCATTCAGGTGGTCACTGAGGTGACATCTCAGACATATCATTACAAGTATCTTGGGTATATACTATGCTAATTAAAACACCTTGCCCATAGCAACCAATCAGAATCTAGCTATCATTTTCTGGAATGTACTAGACAAATGATAGCTAGAATCTGATTGGTTGCTATGGGCAACATCTCCACTTTTCCTTTATAGAATGTTTGATAAATCTACCCCAAGGTGTTTTAATTATTATACATATTATAGTATATGAGAAATATGTATCTCATATATATCTGAACAGTAAGCAATTTCTCTGTTTGTAAGCAGTTTTTTAAGAATGTGATACCCATGACAAAGATCCTATCTGAATACAAACATTAAGAAAACATAACTTAAAGAAATGCGACGCTTATTACATTTCTATTGATTATTGAGTCATTTTGATTCCAAAAATCTATACTTCCAGTCCGCTGTCATTTGTCATAGAATAACGCTGTCACTGTGCAGAAATTAAAAGATGCCTGTAACCGCTCATGTATATAATGCAATTAAGACTTTATAAATTGTGTCATTTGAAAACTTATCAAATTTCATCTCCCTTGGATCAATATTATTATGGAATCTTTAATTGCAGAACTATTTTCTAATTGATTTATAAAGCATGGTGAATTAATTATGTCACACATGCTGAATTATAATGTGCTTTATTAAAACTGAAACGTCAATATGATGAAAGGAGGTATTTTGCAAACAAATATATAGCTGGGTCTAATTTTTGAAGCCCGTGTACATCGTCACATGCAAACAAAAGAAGAAAATACAAGTGTATGAAATGGACGTGTTTAGACTTTTATAGTTTCCAGACAATATTGTCTTTGTCAAAATATTTGTGGGTTGAACCAATTCTTACCGAGTGCAGTCTATCAACTAGCAACTTGTAACATCACTACCAGTGAGTGATTATCCAGTAGGGTGATTCGTTTTAGGGAAGGTGGGGGGCTGAAAATATTTTGAGGGTGCAAAATTGTGACTGCGAGAGGTATAAACTGAAATGAATTTTAAAATATAAGAGAATAGTTGTTCTCCAAAGTAAAGAAAGAAAAAAGAAGAATGAATGAAAAACCTAGTAAGGTTTAACCTTGATGTATTACCATGGTAAAGGCTGAAGACAATGAGTCATCCTTGGCGGGCGCTTGAGGATAAGCTAATAGGAGAAAGCCCCCTCCAATGTCACGCTTTCACCATTCTTGCCAACTTTTCCTCGTTGGCTTCAGGGAGATCCCAGGGGAGATGGGCGTGCCGGGGCGGGGCTTGATGAATCGCATCATTTTGGTCCTGCCCCCCTAAACTATTGACACAATTTTGGCCAATTACAGCAGGGGCGAGACTAAGATGACACAATATTTGCGACATTAAGCCCAACCCCTGCCACTTATCTATTGCGGGGGTGAGAACTGTGAGGTTGCCCTGCTCTCCAGGGAGGTCTCTCAGAAATGCGGGAGTAGGCAACTATGCGTTAAAGAAGAGCAGCTAATGAATCTCTAGAGACTGAAGTGTCTTTTGCATTTCTGTTCTCCATTACTGTAGTCATGTTGTCTTACCTGTCAGTCTTTGATTAAATCTTGGTCTCCATGAAAATGGCCACCTCCATAGGCATCAATACATGGACATAGGACACAATTTCTGAACTGTGTCATCGTGCCACAGATGGCGAAGCCAACCACGTCTTGTACTGGCTCAGCATCAGGGAGAATGCCAGACTCTTCAGGGAGTGAGGGAGATCACCCCTATTTCAGGGAGTCTCCCTGACAGTCAGGGAGAGTTGGCAAGTATGACTTTCACCCTCAGTAGCGCTCGTTCACGCCTCTGTTACTATATACAGTTCTGATTTTAATGAAAACAAAAGGAGTGACAAAGGTTACCTTGACCCTTTTAAAACGTCAAGGGCAGCTGAGTTTCAAAAATGCACAGTAGACCTTGGTTGGAGCGGGGTGAAAGAAGACGGATCTTAAATAACGACAAGCCTAACACTTATTTACTTAGTTTATGTCTAGTGGAAACAAAATAGATTACACACTGCACGCCCACAATAGATAGAGTCTTCTTATAGAGTGACCCATTACTTACAATACTGTACACATTGGTTAAACACAGAGCCGTAACTTAGAATTCTAGCGCCTGGGGCGAGAAAGACAAATGCCGCCCCCGCTAGCCCTAAATTTTAACCAAATGTACCTAAAATATTCCTAAATTGCTCCCCCTTCAACGCTGCGCCCTGGGCGGTTGCCCCTATCACACAGCCCTAGTTACGGCCCTGGTTAAACAGTGCCCATTGCTTACATACTGTGTAGGCAGCCCGTTTGTGGGCGGGACCAATATTCATGGGAAAGCAGCCTATCAATTCCCTAGGACATCACTGAGGTACGAGGCTCAAAGCGCCTCATGCTACAAGTTCCTACTGAATTTATAGGCTCCACATTGATGGCCGCCTCCTCTGTGCAGTTACAATTTAATACTGAAGAGGTGATGACATTACGGGAGATCTGGTTAATGTGCTCCCGCTTCGCTGCACTTGTCCTCCCTGTGTCTAAATGGCATTTCATATTACACTATCTGGCTTCCACAATGCTTAGTACGCAGGGCTGTCAGCCGGGTCCCAGGATGATCTTATAATAAATGTGACAGCCCTCCCGGGAATTACTGTGATAAATGGGCACACGAGCAGCGTTTAGAGAACTGAATTCTTCACATCGGTATCAGTTTGAACCGTGAGTTTCTGCCTTGTGAAATTTACATTTATTTGCAAGGATTATAATGAGTCGGTGATCACTGAGGTAAAAAGAAAAAAAATTACTAAAATAAATCAGTCCTGATTTTGTCTTACGGTTATGACATTTATTCTGATACTGCATATAATAGGCTCCAAGTGTCCCTGTTTTACTCTGAAATCCACCTATCCATCTTTCTGTGTCTCCTACAGATGGGTGACTAAAAAGCTTTGCACCTTGGGTGCAGTTTTGCGATATTGCCCGATCATGCAAATTTTCTTAGGCCACACCCTCTTCTTATCTTGCCACGCCCTCTTTTCCACCACATGACCTCCCTCTTTCACCTGCTGTTAACCAAGACTGTGATATCTATGGTTTAATATAAATAAATATATTTTAATCTAATTTCTTTTTTATTCCACGGTATAACAGGAGAGCCATAAATAAGCAACACATCAAAATAGTGGCACAACCACTCAGATCTCCGGCTATCATTGGTCCAATGGAGGAACCCGGGACTATACAGAAAGGTTCCTGCCCCACCATCATTACACACATTACAAATAAACGCTCTGAGCTTTCACATTTCTAAAAGGAAATCCCTGTGATGTCATCGTGTCATGTGACAGAGGTTTCCCTGCAAGACAGAAAGTCCCTGGTAGATGCATAGCAGACCGGAATCAGGCATCTCATGCAAAGCAATACTAATAGATTCATACAAAACAGTCATTGGGGCAGCACGGTTGCTCAGTGGTTAGTACTTCTGCCTTACAGCACTGGGGTCATGAGTTCAATTCGTGACCATGGCCTTATGTGTATGGAGTTTGTATGTTCTCCCTGTGTTCGAGTGGGTTTCCTCCGGGTGCTCCGGTTTCCTCCCACACTCCAAAAACATACTGGTTGGTTAATTGGCTGCTATCAAATGGACCCTAGTGTGTCTCTCTGTCTGTGTGTGTGTGCTAGTGAGTTTAGACTGTATGTGAATGAGTTCTCTGTACAGCGCTGCGGAATTAGTGGCGCTATATAAATAAATGGTGATGATGATGATGATGATTGTTGTACTACAGACTGTCAGATTCAATTTGCTATGCATCTATTAGTGTTGAAGATGGTCTCTTCTGCTAAAATTGGAAAATAGTAAAAGTGAGAATAACAAAAATCACATTATATGACCCATAACTACCTTAAATCTTGAGAAAAGTATTCTAAAATATTGTGGTCATTTTCTAGGGTTGCACTAATTGCCTAAAAATCACGACGAATCCAGAAAAAGCATTTTTTTTTGTGATATTTAGAAGAAAAATATATGCAATTCAATATGCTGCCAAAGGAAAGCCCTATATTGTCTGGGGGAAAATACACTATATGAACAAAAGTATTTGGCCTCAGCTGTTAATTATTGAATTGAAGTGTTTCAATCAGACCCTTTGACAGAGGGGTATAAAATCAAGCATCTAGCCATGTAGTCTCCATTTGTAAAAATTTGTAATACAAAATGGGTCGTTCTGAAGAGCTCAGTGACACCAAGCGTGGTACTGTGATAGGATGCCATCTTTGTAATAAGACAGTTCATGAAATTTCATCACTGTTGGATATTCCACGGTCAACTGTAAGTGATATTATTAGAAAGTGGAAGCATTTAGGAACAACAGCAACTCAGCCATGAACCGGAAGACCACATAAAATCACAGAGCGTGGTCAACGACTACTAAGGCGCATGGTGCGTAAAAGTCGCTCTGCTGATTCCATAGCTGAAGAGTTCCGAACTTCCACTGTCATTAATGTAAGCACAAAACTGTGCAGTGGGAGCTTAATGCAATGGGTTTCCATGGCCGAGCAGCTGCCTGCAAGCCTCACATCACCAAGACCCCAGCCAAGCGTCGGATGGAGTGGTGTAAATAACACCGATACTGGACTGTGGAGCAGTGGAAACATGTTCGTGCAGTGACGAATCACGCTTCTCTGTTTGGCAGTCAGATGGGCGAGTCTGGGTTTTGCGGATGCCAGGAGAACGTTACCTGTCTGACTGCATTATGACATCTGAGATGTTTGGTGGTGGAGGGATAATGGTATGGGGCTGTTTTTCAGGGTTTGGGCTAAGCCCCTTATCTCCAGTGAAGGGCAATCTTAATGATTCAGCATACCAAGTTATTTTGGACATTGCTATGCTTCCAACTTTGTGGCAATAGTTTGGGGTAGGCCCTTTTCTATTCCAACATGACTGTGCCCCACTGCACAAAGCAAGGACTACAAAGACATGGTTTGATGAGTCTGATGTGGAAGAACGTGACTGAACTGCACAGAGCCCTGACCTCAACCCCATCGAACACCTTTGGGATGAACTGGGATGGAGATTGTGAGCTAGGCCTCCTCGTCCAACATCAGTGCCTGACCTCATAAATGCTCTACAGAATGAATGGGCAGAAATTCCCACAGAAACAGTCCCAACATCTTGTGGAAAGCCTTCCAAGAAGAGTGGAAGCTGCTATCACTGCAAAAGGGGGACCAACTCCATATTAAAGTATATGTATTTAAATACAATGTCATTAAGGTCCCTGTTGGTATAATGGTCAAGCGTCCAAATACATTTCTCCATATAGTGTATATACCATGCTTATAATTAAAAAAAAGTTATTCCCAGCAAAACCAACACAGTACAGAAATGCAAAACACATTGTTCTGATGATTAAATTTCCTCTGGCCATGAAGGTGTTAAGTAGGGATACCTCATTTCTATTCTCATCAGAATAAAATACTGGCTGTCCCCATGCATTGGTTACTATTTATAGAAAAATAATAATACATGTGTTCTTAAATATTATTTCTTATTTTATACTGCACAAAATATTTTATATTCTTGTTTTATTTTGTTTAGCATACATAGCGGTTACTCAAATTTACTGAAACCAAGGTGACATTTGAGGATAATCTATCTGGCTGCCTAAGGGGTGTTACATTGTTAGAGGAAATATACAGTGTTTATCACACAGGACAATCACTGTGGACATAGCAGATGTTTACAAAGCAACGGACATTTATTGGAAAGCTCTATCTAAGAAAGCAGCTGACCTAGAGAAGCATTTTTCACCAGCAAACCAGGCAATCTATTAATCTCGAGCTGCTGGTAATGGAAAACTGGAATTAAAAACATGGCAGCGGGACGATGTATTGATACAGGTTAGTAAATAGTGTGTATAGAGTGTATAGAGAGAAAACGCTGACACAATGAATATTCTATTTTACGATATGATTGGAGGTCAGACTGGGCCGCAGATTAACTTTATGTGTCAGGGAGACAAACAGCACAAGCATACAGTAATGGTTTGGGATAAGTACATCATATAAGTCTACATTTAGTTGGCAGAATAGAGTACAGAGTTCAGAAAATATTCTCTCTTTCCCTCTCTGGTTTACGTAATCTCAAGTGCACAATATAATATAAAGGCTTAGTTTATTCAAGTGTTCTCTGCAAATCTGCATTTATATATCTGTTTAATCAGAGTAATCCAGCAATATACCTTATATAACTAATGTTGATATCTGGTGGATAGAGAGCATATTAATTAAAGCTGCATTCACCGGAAGGGTGTAATAATCATCCTACCCACCACTCAACTTACCTCAGCCCCAGGGCTGCTCAATGTAGCTGTTTTCCCCAGGGCTTCATTGTTTGCCTAACAGGCCCAGACAAAGCTCTAAGATGGTGCGGAGGAGTGTTTGGAGCCAAGGACTAATACAAACCCCCAAGCATAGAGTTTGTAGCTAATTGGCCTCAACCACACCCATATCGATGGCAATTTTAGAATGGTGAACGATAATGAGTCTCATGGCTAACCGGGAGTACAGTTCTAAACAACCACATGGCTTAATAGACCAGTAGGGCAGAGGAAAGCCGCAGGATCCTTGTTGACGTCCAATATCCTTACACGTCACTGTAGGGGATGCAGTATCCCATATGTCACTGTCAGCATAGAGTAGCCATACAATGATTTACATTAGGGTACAATACATAAGTCGGTTATATTTTGTCCGATAATTTGAGTAGTTGGAGGTCGATGGGAACAATACCTGAGATTTTTCGGCCACGTCTTTAAGGCTGCTACAAGGTACAAGGTTTAGGGTTGGCGCATCCTGTCCCCCTGTTTTCTGGGACTCAATGCATCTTTGTCTCTGTCTAATTATTCCTGATTTGGACAAGGATTCTGCCGGAATTCTGCGAAACAAATGGATCACGTCATCACCTGTGCTCAGATAAGGAACAATGAGGTTACTGCACGAAGATGGTTCCATACATATCACATTTAATGACTGTGTCAAGCAGTTGTCAACATTTTTTACTTGATATTTCTTCAAAATTAAAAACGTTCAATGTTTGAGAATGTGTCAGGATGATGTAACTGCGAGAAAACAACGCAATAATGACACACAGGAGTGGAGCTGGATGCATTTTGCGCTCCAAGCGTGTAATCTGTGGCTAAAAAGCAGACATACGTGTGTATATTGAGTCGCATATATCTCATAATAAGTCCAACTCAAAAACAACAATATTTCTGTAGATGCAACACTCCTTATCACCAAATTTTGATACATAAGGGACATTTCAAATTAGATTTTATTTCGTTACATTTTATTTGGAGTACTTTCACATTTATAAATAGCACTGCCACTATTATCTCTTGTGCATATGACATTGTTACATTATATTGTGTATGAATAGGGTAATGCAACTATCGCTTTTATAACTCCATGAAGCTGAATCTCTACGCTATTGTTGGGCGTAAGTATACACCCGACGCAGATTAGTGCTGTTTTCTCTGTCATATACGTGGGACTCAACATATGTACTTGCCTACAGGAGGTGACTCCATTAACCTCTCTTGTTGAAAAAGAACTGGGACAGTGGATGAAGCTCAGGGGTCATAAAATAGAGAACAAGACTGAACGTGACCTTATTCTTTGCCTGACAGAATTATTTGTTATAACTTGTAACACTTCTTAAACTTATGTTATAAAGCCTACGGATATGTTATTACAAGCAAATCTAGTATTGGTGCAATCTTCAGTGCAGAGGGGGCCATCCTGTGGGCTGTACTATCAATTTGGAACCAGAATGAGTTCTTTGAACCAGTGACACCACTAAGACATTGTCTGACTAATAGTCATAAGATCTGACTTGTATCCATGAGACATTGGTTCCTAGTGCATGGATACACCATATTCTCATGAATATTCCTTTGGTCTCTTACTAGGCTAATGGTATGTCGGTGCTATGTACATTTATTGACCTATGCATCTCTCAGCACTTATGTGCTGTTTTCCTGCGTAGTTTAATGTATTTATTTACTTTCCACGGTGGAAATGGCTGTTATGAATATATGACTTTCATGATTTGAGTTACAACATCACACTAATTTGACTTACACAGCATAGCAGCATCTGGTGGTAGAAAGCGGTACTGCAATTAAAACATCTAACTATAAATTGGAACCTTAGCAAGCCGAAGGGTTGTGCTCCCACAAAGCATCACGGCGTGTTACAGTAATGGTCACGTGACATCTGTAGCATGTAGCGTAAGCTCTAAATTCCACACTGAATTCTAAAACATTTATTTCAATAATAAAAATTGTTAAAAAAAACAAAACATTGTACATCAATTAAGGCCATACATAGAAATAAAGGCTGCCTATCTTACGTTTTGCCATTTTTGTGCATAAAAATAAAACATTTGATTTTGGAAAGCCAGGTGGTGCTGTGACTTTTGCATTAAGATCGGTAGCTGCTACTAAACACTGTTGATCATCAGCAAACATCAGCGGACTCTTCAACATAAAATCAATGTGAGTTTAATCAAAAGGACTTACTGAAGTTCCGGATAAACATTCTCCAAATACCACTTAAACGGTCGGCATTTTAAGCTCCTCCGCAGTGACAACCTCTTCTGGATGCTTCAGAGAGAAACAGACATAGATCCAATTATTCAGTGTTTAGCGAATGAGCAAGACACATCTACAGTGAATGTCTAAAGAAAAGTCTAATCATCGACACCAAAATATTATTATTATTAGTGGCCCCATATTCCATAGCGCTTTACAACTGGAAAGACACACAGCAGTAAAGCAATACTGGGTAATACATACAGACAGAGAGAGAGGTAAGAGGGCCCTGCTCGCCTTACAATCTATGGGACAATGGCTGTGAGATACATGAAGTCAGTGCTACATATTGTGTATTCGTCCACTCAGATTGCACAGGTAAAACTGCTTATTGGACTGTATGATCAGTCACACAGCAATGTTGGTCAGGAACGTGGCAAGAATCAGTTACCAGCAGGGTGACAGTGGGGCAACAGCAAGACATCGGGGTGTAAAAATCAAGGGGTAGTCTACAGAGGATAAACAAATGACTGAGCAGGGGAAACAGCAGCAACAGCAAACCACTGACAGATCAGGATAGCAGTAGCAGGAATCAGGCAAGCAATTTTCTGGGAGCAATTGCTTCAAGAGAGCAACTAACACTAGTTATATTGAAGGAAGTTGCACCTGGGAGCAATTTCTCATGAGCAATTGTCCAAGTAAAAGAACACTGGCGCAGTTATGAAGCGAAGATGGGCCCACAATTTCAGATTTATGAAGACTGTAGCTTGGCACAAAAGCAAAAATGGCAGCACTTGAGAGCAGATACAAATGCTCATTATTGTAAAAAGTAGAGAATGGTAAATGAGTCTAATTTATCTGCCAGAATGCTGAGATAATAGAGACGTTCCGGCAGATGTCTGGTGCCAGGTCAGGGGTGATGTTCATTATTATCATTGTAATAATGTTTCTAAAGACTTGTTGGAGATATATAAGGGAGAGAGCTGACACAGTTGCCAGGGTGAAACCAAGTTTGTTTGCTGATTGTTATCACAGTAATTGACTTGTGATGAAAAATATGTGATGTTATTTAGCATTACATGATACCCAGAAGACAGCTTAATTGGCTAAAATGCATAATAATATTACTACCGAGGCTCTATGCTAAACGTGCTGGGAGTGTGAAGGGGCTGCAAAGAGCAGATCCTGAATTATTTATTTATTGCCTGCTTGGATTTTAATTAGCAATATACAAATGGTTAAAATTCAGAGAGCGAGGAATCCGGCATCAATTTGCGTGGAGGAAAAATACATCAGTTGGTTCATTACATTTCACTCCATTAAATGGCAAATGAAATAGATTCAAATGCTACATTTCTTATTTTTAGTTAACACAAGAACATTTACTGGGGATGGAGCCAGTTCTGTGCATCATAAATTATTTTCTTTCCCTGACGGTGAAATGTCAGTCATTGCGGAGAGTCGGATTCATCTCTAGAACATTATCGTAAGAAAGTGCCAGACTCAACGTGGATCCGTCGCCTACACAAAGTGCAGGAAGCCCTTCTGTGGAATGAGCCATAGAAGGCCGGCTGTATAGACTTAGGCCGGGCAGATCGATTATGGCAGGAGGTTTGTCCCTATTTTTCCAGAAATGTTATTATATTTTACAGAAATCCGATGTTTCCGCTATTATGTTTTCCCAAATTTTACATCGATGGGGGTTTGACAGTATTTTGCAATTACTACATGTCTGATTGGCATCTCTGGGAGTTCTTTCTTAGTAAATGATGAAATGCGGTAATCAGACAAGCGCAAGTCACGTAGCAGCGCAGTTCTGCGGTTCTTGCGGTCTGCTATGACCGCCTTTACAGTTTTACAATTTTTTTACAGTTTGAACAAAATGATAATTTAGGAATATAAGCGGTATTAATTATTGTTACAATTCACACTTCTATTAGCGGCTTCTCATCATCTTTCCGCCTGATACACTTTTTTTTCAGGATACAACTGTTGCAAACGGCGAAGAAATAAATTGAATTGCAACATGTGAGGAACACCAGAAGCTGTTCTAAGACTCTTTAGGATATTGACTGTGTTTCCTGGATGCCCTCCAGACATGAGAATTAAAGTTGATGGAATATTTATCATCTCTTGGTAAATGTGTGTAATGCAGTAGATTGGGTCATTGATCATATATAATGCAGTGTTATAGGGAAACGTGCCTTGAATATAGATGGGCGTTCCACCTGAAATATTTATCAAAGCAAATTACCAGTTGATAAGGGTACGCTCAATGTGCCAATGGAAAGCAGAATACAAAATAAAAGTTTGTTAATCTAGACCAGGGATCGGCAACCCTCAGCACTCGTACAAGCCGTGGCACCAGCCATTTTTTCTGGCGCGCTTGATCTCTGGAGCGGCTTCACTAAAGCAGATGAAGATGGCCAAAACGGAGCTGCTGTTTATGTTCAGCTGAGTTCCACTGTGGAACTAAAGATGTTTGTGCTGACTCCAGAGGTCAGTAGAACATAAGGAATCAGCTGCCCACCTACTGTATGTTTTACATTGAACTGGGGGCACAACTATGTGGTATAAAATGTTCTGGAGGCACTACTGTGTGGTATA
The DNA here is from genome assembly GCF_038048845.1 of Mixophyes fleayi. NCBI lineage: Eukaryota > Metazoa > Chordata > Amphibia > Anura > Limnodynastidae > Mixophyes > Mixophyes fleayi. The sequence goes on along the minus strand of NC_134404.1, from coordinate 337,790,673 downwards.
ATATGAATTAGGGACACTACTGTATGGTATAATATGAATTATGGACACTACTGTGTGATATAATATTATATGAGGGCACTACTGTGTGGTATAATATGATGTGGGGGCACTACTGTGTGGTATAATATTATATGGGGGCACTACTGTGTGGTATAAAATGATATGAGGGCACTACTGTGTGGTATAATATTACATGAGGACACTACTGTGTGGTATAATATGAATTATGGACACTACTGTGTGGTATAATATGATCTGGGGGCACTACTGTGTGGTATAATGTGATCTGAGGGCACTACTGTGTGGTATAATATGATCTGGGGGCATAACTGTGTGGTATAATATGATCTGGGGGCACTACTGTGTGGTATAATATTATATGGGGACACTACTGTGTGGTATAATTTGATATGAGGGCACTACTGTGTGGTATAATATGATATGAGGGCACTACTGTGTGGTATAATATGATCTGGGGGCACTACTGTGTGGTATAATATAAGCTGGGGTCACTACTGTGTGGTATAATATAAGCTGGGGTCACTACTGTGTGGTATAATATGAACATTTATTTGTTGCGTCCTATTACTATTGATATCATGTTATTAGAATGATAAAACAAGAAATAATTAGAGCTCTAAGCTGATAGAAGAAGGCTGCCGACTCCTGATCATTATCAGGACATAGAGTAATGTGGGATCATTGGTATATTACTGTAAACTATATAGAAATAAAACAACCCCAAAACCCCCCTAAAAAAGACAGAAAAGAGCAAACATAAAAAGGCCGATTAGATGGTAGATTCTATGCGTATGTTTCTGTGTGAGCTCTAACTGGGGTGAGGGTCTTACAGCTTATTATTATACATCTGGGGAGAGGGTCTTACAGCTTATTATTATACATCTGGGGAGAGGGTCTTACAGCTTATTATTATACATCTGGGGTGAGGGTCTTACAGCTTATTATTATACATCTGAGGAGAGGGTCTTACAGCTTATAATTATACATCTGGGGAGAGGGTCTTACAGCTTATTATTATACATCTGGGGTGAGGGTCTTACAGCTTATTATTATACATCTGGGGAGAGGGTCTTACAGCTTATTATTATACATCTGGGGAGAGGGTCTTACAGCTTATAATTATACATCTGGGGTGAGGGTCTTACAGCTTATTATTATACATCTGGGGTGAGGGTCTTACAACTTATTATTATACATCTGGGGTGAGGGTCTTACAGCTTATTATTATACATCTGGGGGGAGGGTCTTACAACTTATTATTATACATCTGGGGTGGGGGTCTTACAGCTTATTATTATACATCTGGGGTGGGGGTCTTACATTTTATTATTATACATCTGGGATGAGGGTCTTACAGCTTATTATTATACACCTGGGGTGAGGGTCTTACAGCTTATTACTATACATCTGGGGTGAGGGTCTTAGAAATTATTATTATACATCTGGGGTGAGGGTCTTAGAACTTATTATTATACATCTGGGGAGAGGGTCTTACAGCTTATTATTATACATCTGGGGTGAGGGTCTTACAGCTTATTATTATACATCTGGGGCGAGGGTCTTACCTCCCCTTTAAAGATGAGTTTGATAATACTATACCTCAATGTCTAATTAGTAGGCCAGATTCATTAACCAAAATAGGGCAAAAAAAAAGGATTACATCTTATCCTGGACAAACCATGTCACAATACAAGGGGAGCAAATTAGTTTATTATTTTGCACATAAGATAAATACTGGCTGTTTTTTCATGTAGCACACAAATACTTGATAGCTTTATTTTTACACTGACATTTAAAGTTGATCTAGAACATGTCCTACCCAGGGCCCTCTTATCAACATTTTGGGCCCCCGGGCAAAGCAGTGCACCGGGGCCCCTATATATATATATATATATATATATATATATATATATATATATATATATATAAAAATATTATATATATGGGCCCTGCAGCCCAAGGGGGCCCGTTGGAGGCAGCAAAAAAAAAAAAAAAACTGAAAAAAAAGAAGAAAATACTTACCTTGCGGTCAGCTGGCGGTCCGGCTCCCTCCATGGTCTCCTCCTCCGTCGCGCTCCGCAATGGATGTCGGGCGGGCGTTATGATGTCACGCCCGACATGCACTGCGAGCGCGACAGAGGAGGAGACCAGGGAGGGAGCCGGATCGCCAGCTGACCGCAAGGTAAGTATTTTCTTCTTTTTTTTCAGGGTTTTTTTTTTTTGCTGCCTCCGACGGGCCCCCTTGGGCTGCAGGGCCCCCGGGCCCTACCACAACTATAAATCTGGCATCACATTTTAAATTTACCTCCCCCTTCAATGCAACATGGTTTTGCCCAGGTGCAAAGTTACTCATTTTTTTTTTTTGCTTTACTTTCCTTAATGAATCAGGCCCATTAAGTTTAGAGTAATCATTTTATAATGTCTTAGGGTGGTAAAGCAAGCTACTGAGGGTAGGTTAGGGGTAGCCTCTTTATTAAAAGTTACTTCATTATGGAAGTTCTTGCAATCTTAACCATGGGTCCCGTGCAGAGGCGGGCTGGCCCGGGGAACAGCGCCCCCCCCGGGCCGCTCAGTCTTACCGCCATTAGGGCCGGGGGGGTAGGCTGGCCGGCCGCCCCCCGGATGCAATATACACATTTTCACCGGCGGCAGCATCTCATGACACGGGATGCGGCTGCGTCAGTGCACAGACGGCCGCATCACATGACAAGCGATGTGGCCGCGTCATTGATGACGCGGCCACATCGCTTGTCATGTGATGCGGCCGTCTGTGCACTGACGCAGCCGCATCCCGTGTCATGAGATGCGGCCGCCTGTGCGCCCCCCGGGCTGTCATATCCCAGCCCGCGCCTGGTCCCGTGAGGTCTCGAACCCCCCCCCCCCCACCCCCCCCCGTCCCTGTAAACATGTGATATCCCCCTGTGGAGCAGTCCTGATTATAATAAAATACTGAAGAATGGGGTTTATGTGTTCTGATGAACTTTGTGTAGATATATACCATGAAAGTGTTTCAGATTACAAACTGGGGATTATGCGGGGGGGGGGGAGTCAGTTCTCCTCCGGAACGGTCTTGAACGCACTCCGCCTCCATGTATCATCATAGATTTCCGCCGAAAAATCAGCGATGTTTGGGCACCTCCATAGTAACGAAAAATGAGCACCGCCGGACAACACTGTGATTTCCAGCGGCACATCGTGGGGATTTGGATTTCTCCTGAGACTGTCAGTGAGTAACCAGCGACACAAGTATAATAAAAAATATTTCCCTGTCAGACGTTATTATAAGGTATTTAGGGCCAAACGCACACACTCCATTAATTCTAATGTAGATATGAGGAGTAAGTGAGTTAGAGTTTATAGATACCTTCAATACAGATGTAATTCACAGATAATTGGCCTCTCTGTCTAATTTATGAATACGGGCAATCTGCCTGACTCTATTACCTATAAGCAATTTGCACAATTAAATCACCTAATGTGGTAAATAGCAGCTGCTTGTCTGTGAATGAACCCGTCCAGAGTGCACTTTGTGGATTGGGCTGAGCACTAGATTCAGAAACCGGGACGTAGACAAAATATGATTGTGTATTTTGTGCTGCGGAGCAGATATAAAGTGGAATAACGCACAACTATAGCCCAGCGCAGAGATTTCGCTCCGTATCTCAATGAATATGCATTAGGAGTATTTTGTTTTACCAGGAGATTACAGTTTCCTATTTCCATCCCATGCACTGGCGGGGGGATACGTACTCTCCGTAGGGTCTCCCTTGAGCTGCCGGCCGTGCTGCATAGTAATGGTTTTTGAAGTCATCCATCCATACCTCAGCCGTGCGCTTGGTGTTTCTGAAGGGTGACAGGGAAAAGCATTGGAGTTATCAGTTATGTTTACCTTGCAATGCTCGATTCCTTGTTGCAGGAGCAGATAGCTCTTGTGTGCGCAGGTGGAAACATGGCAGGAATACTATATTTCACCTGCTTCCCTGCAACATTTACAATCCCTCTAATATGTTTCAGATGCTGATAAGTGAATGCTATTTGCTGACGCAAAGCATCTTAAATATAAACAGAATGTTTTATAGCAGACTGTGTCACTTCATACTGGGCTAAATATATGATTAAAGTTCACCCCCCATACTCACTTGTATCTGACGTTTGGCAGCCATTTTGTCGACTGTTCCAATAGTCAAACTTTCTAAAAAGGAAAAGTTGAGGCGTCACCCATAGCAACCAATCAGATTCTAGCTATCATTTTGTAGAATGTACTAGAGAAATTATAGCTAGAATCTGATTGGTTGCTATGGGCGACGCCTTCTCTTTTCCTTTTTAAAAGGTTTGATAAGTGTACCCCTAGGAACTAGTGATATGGCTGAGGCATGAGGTAAAAGTAACCTGTGCCTCAGTAACGTCCCTAGTTATTAATGAACCGATAGGCCGAATATTAATTCTGCTCACAAAATGGCTGCCTCAACCGTGCGAAGGTGACAGACAGACTTTAGAGGTTTGCACCTCAGCAAATGTATTAAACTACACAGTGTAATGCATAAAAGTCACATTATAGACAGAACCCTATAACATCAGGAATACATTTCAACAATATTGTAGCTATGAATGTCACCGGCTATTCAGAAAACATGCTGCAAAATTAAACTGCTTATATCTAGATAATAAAAGGAGAATTATTGTGAAATATAAAATACAATGTGGTGTGGGCGTTGATAAAGATCACCTGCCATATAAACACAAAGGAAGTAGCCTCTGTGTGGGATATTTCTAAGAACGCAGCCAATCATTGGCCAATTACTTCATGAATATTGCTCACAAAGTACTTCAGTGATGTCAGAGGCTTCTAGCGAACCGCTGGCATCACTGAACTATTTGAAGCATCTGATTGGCTGCATTCCCGTTCAGCCCCCAAAATGGCCCCTCCATTGTGTGATATTTTTTTTAATTGATCTTTAATAAACATAAAAAGTCAATAATGCAAATGATCCAGGTTGTTTTCTTAAAAAACCTCTCATGTTCAAGATCCTTTAAGATTCAGGACATTGCTTTGTGAGTTTTGGGATTTGGCTACTGTGACCTCACAAACACCATCTTGAGAGATACAGATCACTGAGTCAAATAATAATTGTACATATCTCTGGTTGCTGCACTGATTTATTCATGCGACATCTAGCGGAATTCCTATATTACAGCTTGGCACTGGATGAAGACTGCCTCTAGTAAAGTAGCATTTTAGCACCCTCCTCCCCCAGGTCACACTGAAGGGGTACTCCTCGGAACGTTCTGCTAGGCACACAAACAACACAGCAGACAGGACAGAAGATGAGAACCAGAGGAGCTTGGTATACCCTAGAACCTGATTTAGAGGATGACGCACTCAATCCTTCACTTGGAATGAAGCCTAGATAGATGCTTTCCTCATCAACAAATCAACAAGTGAAAATCCAACCTGAGGCCACCTCTTGAGAAAAAAATGGGGTTCCTTGGTGTTTTCTTTTATTTTAACAGCAAAAACCACTATATTATTTATTTACTGCTGAGGGGTAATGTCATACTTGCCATGTCAGGGAGACTCCCTGAAATAGGGGTGATCTCCCTCACTCCCTGAAGAGTCCGGCATTCTCCCTGATGCTGAGCCAATACAAGACGTGGTTGGCTTCACCATCTGTGGCATGATGACACACTTAAGAAATTGTGTCCTATGTCCATGTATTGATGCCTATGGAGGTGGCCATTTTCATGGAGACCAAGATTTAATCAAAGACTGACAGGTAAGACAACATGACTTCAGTATTGGAGGCAGAAATGTAAAAGACACTCCAGTCTCTAGAGATTTGTTAGCTGCTCTTCTTTAACGCATAGTTGCCTACTCTCCCGGAATGTCCAGGAGACTCCCGCATTTCTGGGAGACCTCAGGGCAGGGCAGGTTCTCCCCCGCAATAGCTAAGTGGCGGGGGGCAGGGCAAATATTGCGTCATCCTAGCCCCACCCCATGCTGTAATTGGCCAAAATTGCGACAATCGTATAAGGGGTGGGGTCAAAATGATACAATTCATAAAGCCCCGCCCCCGCACGCCCACCTCCCCCAGGAGCTCCCTGAAGCCAACAAGGAAAAGTTGGAAAGTATGGGTAATACGGTGATTAGTATTGTGTGTTTTGGCAAAAATTGTCTGCCAAAAATGTGTCTGTGGAGTCTCCCTTTACTGTCGTTGAATGTGCTTCTCCTATTATTGGTCCTAACATACAGTCAGTCAAGTATCTGGTCAGGAAACTCCACAGAGGAGCCATATTGGAGACTATAGAGTATTGGAGATGGTACACAAACGGTTGACATATAGATTAAACCAATAGAGGAAAATGGGTGAGAAGCTCTCCTTGATCTGCGATCAAGTCCTCTCTTCTTACAATTTCAGCTACTCTGCAACGCAGAGCTCTACATGTCAATAAAATTGCAATTTCAATCAATATCCGAAAGAAAATGAATGTATTTTAGATAGAACACCCACTTTCGAAGCTTTGAAAAAGTATCGTAATCGAAGACGAAACGTGTCAGAAGATAATAAAGACACAACCTTTTGTTCCGGTGTCAGTAAACGTGCCGGCCGTCTCCATGACGACCGGGGCGTCACTTCCGGTTTCTCGGGCCCGACCGTTGCCACGGCAACGGCCGGACGCCGAGTGTAGCAAGCGATGCGCCCCGGCAAGTGAGGCAGCCGGGCGCATGCGCTTGGATAGCCTGCGGGCTAATTAAGTTTGGTAGCACACCTGGGATGCATTTCAGGGCTAAGCCCTGATTGGCCAAAGTCTGTATATAAGGCAGGGAGGGCTTAGCCTCCCTGCCGGTTATAGCGTCCAGTTACCTGTTAGCCTAACCTGCTCCTGCTCCTGCCTTGTATTGGTGAAAACCTGTTGGACTGATTCCCTGTGTATGACCCCTTGCCTGGATTTGGACCCTGTCTGTGTTTCTCGTGACCCTGACCTCTGGCTTGTTTACCAACCTCCCTGTCTGCTCGTGACCCTTGACCTCGGCTTGTTTATTGGAATTGCTACCTGCTGCCGGCCCTTGACCTCTGCTTGGACTTAACTCCGCTTGCCTGGGTTCTCCCCAGCCGGTACACACTTCACGACCCTCTGTCAGTCTGCAGCCCAGTCTGTCCCCACCATCAGGGGCTCCAGTGAACACCTGACTGGCAGAGTAGACCCCAGGTTATGTTGTGCCGGTTGGAGGGGTTCCTAACACCTTTGGACAGAACGTTTTAACTGCAAGCTGTATAAATTAAAGCTCAAAAGGTCCAACTATATCCATCATAAGAGTGAGTGATTTCCTCCTCGTATAGGGTGGCCACCAGAGTACAAATTGAACATATAGGGACTGCTAATTCTTGCCCTCATTAAGGTATTGGAGGAATACTCAATAGTGGCTATCGTTGGAATCACGAGTGAGAATCCTCCCAGGGAGAGTGCTAATCAAATGTTGTTAGATATAAGATTTCTTAAACATGGAAGTAACATAGTAACATAGTTGATGAGATTGAAAAAAGACACTAGTCCATCAAGTTCAGCCTATTTTGGATCTCCTGCGATCTCTCACTTATATTTGTAATTGATCCAGAGTAAGCAACTGACAATCTGTTTCAGTTGTGAAAATCCCCCAGACCCAATATTGCAGTCCTATTTTTACCCTATATCCACTACTATCCTTCATTTTAATTACCCGTCGTATCCCTGGATACACTTTTCTGCAAAAAAATTGTCTAACCCTTTCTTAAACATATCTATTGAATCTGCCATCACAACCTTCCCTGGCAGTGAATTCCACATCTTGACTGCCCTTACTGTAAAGAACCCCTTCCTTTGCTGGTTGTGAAATTTCCTCTCCTCTAACCTTATGGGGTGACCGCGTGTCCTGTGTATAGTCCTTGGGGTAAAAAGTTCCCATGAAAGTTCTCTGTATTGACCCTTAAAAGTACTTCTGGCTACCTTTGATACGTCTGGAACCCACTCTAGAACCCACATCAGGTTTGTGGCTTTTCCTATTTTGAGGAATAGGCAACATCCCCTAGTTAACTATTGCCGAGTGCTTCAATTTTAATTGCAGACTACTGTGCACTGTTTGGACTCTGACTGAGCCCCTCCCTAATTATAAGCCCTGCGCTAGTCCTTTTAAGTTGATATCTTAAAAATATATGTAAGTCATAATCGGATGCGTCTCTAAGGGGCTTGGTTGACTTGCATACGTACCCCTTACTGTACTGAACGTACATGTCAACGCACCTAACTCGCCTCTCCAAGTTCAAGGAGCCTCAAATGCATGAGTGCAACTCAAACTACAGGCACACGTTCTGCAACAAATTTTAAGTCACATTTTTACAAATTTTATACAAGTTAACTTGCGCCTATTTTGGAGCCAGGCCCTCTACGTTTAATTTACTTGATATACAAGATGTATTTATAGGCAAGAGTGTCATATTTTAATGGAAACCATTTCATTTTCTGCAGCATATGTTGATCAGTGAAAGACAGAAGAGCTGCGTTGAAAAGCACACAGGAGAACGTTGCGTGAGATATGGAAGCAAGAATGTAAATGAGTATTTCTTCATTAAGTATGCACCTGCTGTTCACTTCTCAAGAATTAATTAGTGCTGGATGCAGTAAAATCGCAGAGCCCTTCCTTTGGTGCATCTCACCATCTAGGGAAGATGTCTATTTCAGCATTAATAATACGGGGGCCTGCTAATCCCGACCTCCGCAGGTGGGCCTGAGCAGATCGTTATGGATGATGAATGAACACGATCAAAAAAAAAGTTGCCGTCTATATTTCTTGTCTCTAGTTGCCGGGATAATTTTATAGTCTAAGTCAGTGCTGTGAAATCGTTTCCTGTTAAAGCTGACTTGTCAACTATACATAGCGGAGGCAGCCATTTTGTGGGCTGAACCAATATTTAGCCCATTATTTTAATAGGAACTAACGACATTACTGAAACACGAGGCAATTAGTGCTAAGGGTTACTAAGAGTCACAGAGGGTTGTAATGGAAACGATATTATCTTCGTTAAAGAGGACCTGTCACCTAGAAGGTGGAGGCTTCCATCTTGTGGGTTGTACAAATATGCGGCCAATCACTTTGTAACCAGAATCAATGAAATGAACCAAAAACAAACGCTGAGGCAGTGCTTGAATAAGAGTCATGAGACACCACTTATATTCATGAGGTAATGATTCCTAGTAGTAGATCATTTATGTTCTAATGGATATTGGTTCAGCTCACAAAATGGCCGCCGATACAGAGCGCAGTTGACTTGTCTTCTTTAATGTCTATATTCATGGAATAAAGACACATGATTAAAACACTGTAAAGAGGAAGTGTCACGTATATATTTTTTTCCCCATCTTCATGTAGAAGGGTACAAGTGCCACCTTACCTGAAACAAACCCCTGAAATTCAAATACTCCATTCACCATTGCCCAGAAAACGTTGCACTAAGTAGAGTCCATCTTGCTGCAACATAGCTCACACATGTCCCGTTATGGACGGGACAGTCCCGATATGAGGGCTATGTCCCACCTTCCCGATCAGGACATCCTTGTGCCATCAGGGGGAAGGCTGGTATGTACACTGTAATGATTCACCCTAGCTGTGATATCACCTGCAGCTCCGTATAAATTGGGTCACGGGTGTGATGTCCACTCAATCAGGTTAATCCATCTAATGGGACTGGCTCCACCCACTGGAGGTAAATTTATCAAGCTGCTGGTTTGAATAAGTGGAGGTGTTGCCTATAGCAACCAATCAGATTCTAGCTGTTATTTTGTAGAATGTACTAAATAAATGATAACTAGAACCTAATTGGTTGCTATAGGCAACATCTCCATCAGCCTCCCAATCAGGGACACACAATCTGCCTCACAATCAGGGACACACCATCCGCCTCACAATCAGGGACACACCATCCGACTCACAATCAGGGGTACGCCATCCACCTCACAATCAGGGACACGCCGTCAGCCTCACAATCAGGTGCACGCCATCCACCTCACAATCAGGTGCACACCATCCGCCTCACAATCAGGTGGATGCCATCCACCTCACAATCAGGGACACGCCATCCACCTCACAATCAGGTGCACGCCATTCACCTCACAATCAAGGGCACGCCATCCACCTCACAATCAGGTGCACGCCATCCACCTCACAATCAGGGACACGCCATCCACCTCACAATCAGGTGCACACCATCCGACTCACAATCAGGGGCACGCCATCCACCTCACAATCAGGGACACGCCATCCACCTCACAATTAGGTGCACACCATCCGACTCACAATCAGGGGCACGCCATCCACCTCACAATCAGGGACACGCCATCCACCTCACAATCAGGTGCACACCATCCGACTCACAATCAGGGGTACCCCATCCGCCTCACAATCAGGGACACGCCATCCACCTCACAATCAGGGACACGCCATCCACCTCACAATCAGGTGCACACCATCCGACTCACAATCAGGGACACGCCATCCACCTCACAATCAGGGACACGCCATCCACCTCACAATCAGGGACACGCCATCCACCTCACAATCAGGGACACGCCGTCAGCCTCACAATCAGGGACACGCCGTCAGCCTCACAATCAGGTGCACACCATCCGACTCATAATCATGGACATACTAGATGCAAACCAGTGATATATTTTAATTAGTTGACTAGCTGCACGCTCATGAACACTGTTCTGTTATACTGTATGTAGGTAACAGGTGCACTTTAAAATGAGAGTAAGACCCCTGCTTGTTGGTGCACTATTGAAAAGTAAAATAAAACTGTATACTGTTTATACCATGTTGTAGTTTGTGTTATTGCTGACACCACTAATTACACCACTAAATATACTGCATTCAACAGAGGAAGAAGTGACATTAACAGCCCATTATAAAGTACTGCAGGAAAATAGAATAATAATAATAATAAATATAAAAAGAAGAAGAAAACGTGTACATGTAAAATAAATTGCAGAGTTCTCTTCTGTTTTACAGAACTATTTTGTAAATCAGATGTAAGATGCTCTCAGAGAAAGGAATAAACAGGTCCTATCCGTGTTACTCTCAGCTGTCCATCTGTATTCAGTGACCATAGAAATAATGAATGGTAAAATGCAATAATGATAACCTACACCCATGACTAATATGTTCAGCTTTTAATCCAATTTTTGGTTGCTTTTCACTGCACTCTTTATTATAAGGCTTTTTGCCGCCATATATTTCCATAGTCACTCATTAAAGAGTATTAAACGTCCTACATGGTTGTTGTCAGTATATTTATTTGCAGCTAGCGACCATGGCATGAGGCTATTCCTATCTTATAATGTATTTCTTATATTGCTCTGTTCTAGCACCCCTTGGGCAAGATTTACTAAACTGCGGGTTTGAAAAAGTGGAGATGTTGCCTATAGCAACCAATCAGATTCTAGCTGTCATTTATTTAGTGCATTCTACAAAGTGACAGCTAGAATCTGATTGGTTGCTACAGGCAACATCTCCAATTTTTCAAACCCGCAGTTTAGTAAATATACCCCTTGTGTAGAAGAGCTAATTACTGTTTATGCCACAAAGGAAAATGGCTCCTTTACGGGTGTTTCTATGTCTGTCCTATCAGTAATATTGTAACATGCTGATCAGGTGAGAACCAAGGTACAATGAGTATGATTGTACTATGGCGTTACAACTGATAGTAAATTTACTGACCTTATATAGACTTTCTCCCAACAAAATCCCTCATTTCCAGGCTATAAATCACTTTATGATCTCTAGTTTACTGCTTTCACTTTCTGATACACTTTAGAATGATAGAGAATGATTGCCCATCGGTAAATATCTAAGTAAAACCATGTTCAGGTAACCTCGCTCAGGGGTGTAAATCTACAATATACAGGTGCAGAGGGGATTTTATGTTTGTGCTATTCAATGGTAAATCCTCTTTAAAGGAACACTAACCTGAACAATAAATGTGGAAGCATAAGCTAGATATAGGGGGAGATCCAATTCGGCGTGAAGAGTCTCCGAAACGTCCGCCGGAGACAACTTGCAACGATGTTACAGCTGAAATCGTCGCTCATTTAACCTCCCACCCCATAGAGGTGTGAGCAGAGATTCCTACTGTACCCCCACATGGGGGTAGACTTGTCAAACATTCTAAAAAGGAAAAGTGTAGGTGTTGCCCATGGAAACCAGATTCTAGCTATCGTCTTCTAGAATGTAGTAGATAAACAATAGCTAGAATCTGATTGGTTGCTATGGGCAACATTACTTTTCCATTGTAGAGGGTTTGATAAATCTGCCCCATAGTATTCTCTGTGCAGTTTATCAGCTAAGGATTTTGTGTTTACCCCCTTTTTACTTGCTCTATGTAATATATTCGATATTAGACCACATCTCAAGCTATTGTATTGAAATCTACATACTTGCCCATGTTCATTACCTAAATATATGATTTCTAAATTCACCTTTCACTATTTCCATTATATAATTACAAAATGAAAAGAAAAAAAATACAGGGTTAGAGCTCACGGGATGGCAGATATGATCTAACGCAACATATTTAACCCTGGTCTTGTGATGTTATTGATTTCCATCTTGTAGCTTAGTCATTTTCTTGCAGTTTTCTAGATGTTGTTGCTTCTTAATTAACAGTGTCACAGTGTGCAAAAAAAAAAAATCAATTTCCAAGTTGATGGTAGACGGCGATACGGCGAGAGCCTGCAAAACCAAATCCTCTCCAGCCGCATCCCCAGGCAGTTTATACATTATCCTCAGAGAAAATAGTGTACCTACTTTATATAAGTGTTGGCGTTCCCCTCTGGGAACACATACGGATGCTTCTTCCGGAACACGTGCCCCACCCGGCTACAGGGGATGATTTCCAAGCGTCCGCCGCACAGCCACACACGGAATGAGATCTCTGAAAGACATTAAGTTCAGTCGTGTCTTATTCCTATTAGACGAGTCTAAAAAAAAAAATAGATCAGATTCTTCTGTACTGCGGATTAAACAGGTTGTGTAACACACAGCAAAACCTAATCACAACTAGCTAGAAACTCATTGGAGCGGATCCCCTCCTGACTGCAATAATACCTTATCTACGGGGAAGAGAAAATACAATTCCTCTCTTCACTGACTCACTCTATCAGACAGGAATTCCTTTGAAATAAAGGGGGGAAAAAAATAAATCTTCCATTAATGAAAATATATTTCTTGTAAAGCGGAAAGCGTGCACTGACTAGACATATAATGCCAATGTTTTGGTTGTTTTTTTTTTTTTTTTAAAGAAACCAGATTAAAAAAAATAGATATTGAATGCCATTTTATCCTGCCGTTATAGGACAGTTGCCCAGTGTGAAGGAAGGTGATAAAAATAACTTATTTCCTATCCCTTTAAACTGGGATTTGACGGATTATATACTCCTCATACATTAAATGGTGATTGTTGCTTTTGGCAATCAGCTAGAAATCACTAGGAGGATTGTGGGGGGTTTTAGTGCTGGGCAGAGAGGCATTTGATTGGTTGTAAGAAGGCAGCATGTGATTGGCCCTCTTAACTCAAAAGAATTCTCTACACTGATCTTCTTTACCACATTTCAATTTTTTTTTCAACCGATTGCATTGAAGCCGGCGAGTACACAACCTGTTTAAAACTAAAAAAAAAATAACAAATTTGATAAGTTATCATCATCATCCGCTATTTATATAGCGCCACTAATTCCGCAGCGCTGTACAGAGAACTCATTCATATCAGTCCCTGCCCCATTAAAGCTTACAGTCAAAATTCCCTAACATACATACACACAGACCAAGAGAGACTAAGGTCAATTTAATAGCAGCCAATTAACCTACCAGTATGCTTTTGGAGTGTGGGAGGAAACCGGAGCACCTGGAGGAAACCCACGCAAACACGGGGAGAACATACAAATTCTAAACAGATAAGGCCATGGTCAGGAATCGAACTCATGACCCCCACTGAGCCACCCTGCTGCCCCATAAGTTATATGGGAAGTAAGCTGTACTGCAAAGCTGCCAACAATGCCAATTTTACAAAAAATGGACCTACTTGACCACACCCCTGCTCTCTTTTGATCCCTCACTGATATATATAGGCAACAAACTTTTGATATAAATAGGTAATTTAAAAACTGGAAATTGCGTGTAGGTGTACTGTCTTGCCTTTATTTGAACATCAGACATAATTAAGATATTGCTCTCTGCATTCTGCCATACTTCTGTAATGGTCTACCCCATATCCCAAGTTACTAACTGGGGAAAAATAAAATAAATATTTGCAGTAAATTATGCTACAAGATCATGGTATTTCGACCTTCTGCCAGTTACTTGTTTCACAAGAGCAAAGTATTTCTGTTATCATCCAGTTTTCTCACTATCCGATTGGCTAATAAACAGGTTACACACGGACGGGCAGGAGATGAAGACTGAATATAATAAGGTGCTTATACCTTCACTAAGCACGCCGTAATACAGATCCCTGAGCGAGAGGTGTAACTAGACATTTGTGGGCCCCATAGCTAGAATTTGATAAGGATCCCCATGTAGTGGTCAATCTCTCTTATATAAATCTGGCTTTGACAGGGAAGACACTCGCCCTGTGTATATATGGCCACAGAACTCCCTGCTAGCTTATAACATCCTTATGGTTTCTGGTAAAGATCTACAGACAGAGAGAGACAGACTATGTTAAAAAATTTTAGCAGCCAATTAACCTACCAGTATGTTTTTGGATTGGGGGAGGAGACCGGAGCACCCGGAGGAAACCAAAGCAAACACGGGGGAGAACATACAATCTCCACACAGATAAGGCCATGGTCGGGAATTGAACTCAAGAACCCAGTGCTGTGAGGCAGAAGTGCTAACCACTGAGCCACCGTGCTGCCCTGATTTACGTTCCACCTGGCGTCACTTATGAATAACCTGTCTGGTTTATGTAACCATATTGCTACTAACATAATTACACACGGCATACAATAACATAAGTTAAACAAACGCACAAGAACATTGAATATACATAAACTGTAA
Organism: Mixophyes fleayi; assembly: GCF_038048845.1. NCBI lineage: Eukaryota > Metazoa > Chordata > Amphibia > Anura > Limnodynastidae > Mixophyes > Mixophyes fleayi. The sequence goes on along the minus strand of NC_134404.1, from coordinate 337,775,567 downwards.
GACAACGAGATGGTGACAGTTCATAGGACGCAGATAGCGCCATGGATGGCGAGTGTCCATCTACTTTACTCACACAAGTCTAAAAATGGCACTTTGTGGTTTCACATTCACGTAGACTCTTGTTCTGCTCATAATATAACCCCTCTGTATATTCATCTTTCTGCCAGATAAGGACATTGGACAACATTTCACTGGCGGAATCCAGATTTGTGTTCCCGGTAATACCCCCAGCACACCGCGGAATAAACTGACAATTGTTGTCCCAGCTCTATTCATATAGACTATAAATATATAAAAAAAAGCTAATTTACAAATAAAGGAACTCACTTAGAGTTGGATGTACTTCCGTCTTTGGGGCGTAAATATACACAAATTTCTGTACTGCATATAAGCACCAAAATATGCTTATATCTAGATTGGAGCACACCTTAGACTTGCAGCCCCTTACCCCTGGAGAGGATGATCGGGAGCAGGCAAGCGATAGTTGAGTAAGGACATGTGCAGGTAAGTGTAACACACCCTAGAGATGTGACCCAACTACACTTGGATGCATCCACAGATATGGCGCATCTTTTGCCGGTACCGGATGCCTGGTCTACAGGTACATGATCACCGTCTAGCTCAGTGATGGGCAACTTGATACACTGCAGGGGCCACGTGGTTTGGCCCTCTAACCTTCTAAAGGGCCACACATTACCTTGATCTCAGTAATAAGATAAAACAATACATTGATTCAAAGAAAGAGGCACCTATCTGTAATAACTTACCAGCAGCATTTTACACAAGTGTTACAAGCTATGACAAACACATCTGACAGTGAGGCAGGAAGGAGCAGGGGCCACAGGTGAAGGCTCAGGGGCCTCCCTACATCTCCAATCTCATCTCTACCTACACTCCTACCCGCCCCCTCCGCTCTGCCTGTAAACGTCGCCTCACTGCTTCACTGATCACCTCTTCTCACTCCCGTCTCCAGGACTTTGCCCGGACTGCTCCCCAGCTGTGGAACGATCTTCTACGTTCCATCAGGTTAGCATCTATTCTCAAAGGCTTCAAGCGTGCCCTTAACATTCATTTCTTTATTTAAGTCTATCAGTCCTCCTCCTAACTCCCTTGTCCCGGCTCTCTCCTCCAGTTAGTACCACCCTATTTGTTTCTCCCCTTTCCTTTAGGATGTAAGCTCTCAGGAGTAGGGCCCTCTTTCCTTGTGTGCTCCTTCTACTATTCCATCACCCTCTGTACCTCTTGGTCTGCTTCCCTAGCCCTGTTTTCCCTGTTTTCTTAACTTCGGCCTACTTCTTGCTGATTTTTACCATCCCTTTCACTATCTGTCCCAGAAATATTCTGATTTGCTTTACCCTGTCACCTGTGTTTGTATATATTTTTGTATCATGTAGTGTCTTGGTTTTGTTTTCTGTATATGTAATGTACGGCGCTGCGGACCCTTTGTGGTGCCTTAAAAGTCAAAGATTATAATAATAATAATAATAATAATAATAAAAATAATAATAAAATGGGATTCTCACAGTAAAGAACTAACACAGTCAAAATGTTATTCCCTATTCTTGTGCATGAATTGTGTCAATAGAGTTTTGTATCCATAACTAACACTTACTTCTGAGCAAGAATTACTTCTGAGTTATGAGTTAGACGCAGGGCCGTAACTAGGGCTGTGCTACAGGGGCGACCGCCCAGGGCGCAACACTGAAGGGGGGCGCAATTTAGGAATATTTTAGGTTAATTTGGTTAAAATTGAGGGCTAGGGGGGCGGCATTTGCCTTTCTCTCCCAGGGCGCTAGAATTCTAAGTTACGGCTCTGGTTAGACGCATCTTGAGATACAGTACGACTCAACCTACGTACATAAATCTGCAATAATTGCCACAGAATGTTTATGAATATCCTTGGGGTACTAAACTCAAAATTGACATGGGGCCCATGGCGCAGAATGGCAAGACAAAAGCGGAAGACGAAGATTGTATCTCTGTCAGAATGCACCTCTGCCGATAGCAGAAATCAGCCGCAAAACTCGAATCACGCATTACTTCATGTTAACTTCACTAATTTATAAGTATCATGGAAATTATCTCTGAAAATAAAGTAAACTTAAAAAAAAAATAATGATATTTAATTCTCAAATAGCATTACATTTCCTTAAAGTAGTAGTATACAACCATGGCATAATATGGTAATATGTTTAGCACTGGTTCCTAAAGAGAGAATCTTTGTATGGCAGAGTGGAGGACATATGTTTGAAAAAATAATAATATAGAGTCTGATTTAACTTGTAGGGTTTGAAGGTGTCTTTTTGCCACAGAGGCAGCAGGGTGTGTCTGCAATCACCAGTGCAGCTGATGAGAACTCCTTCTTAAAGTGAAGGTGGGAATGTCATCTGGCCATTAAGCTATGGCTGTGGGAGGAGTATCAAGTATAAAATCCTACCTGTTTCATTGTTTAGTGTGACCAATGCTGGATAAGTCGACCGGTGTCTAGAGAGCTGGTCTGTTAATTTAGCGTTAGGGTCACCAGAAATTATGTGGAACCTACTACTTTGCCATTTTGTCAATAAAGCAAAGTAAACAAGAGGCTTCATCTTTCAGTTTGGTTCATAATCAAATTTATGAGACATTTAAAAAAAAGTTAATTGGTGCCCCTGAACAGGGAAGACTTAGTTAGCCTATTTTGGACTATACGAGTATATAACTAACAAAGAATCCAAAGTATACTGCTAGTCATCTGCTCTGCGAGACGGCACAAACACAGGAAACTTTCCTTATTCTAACGTGTTAATAAGTGCTATAGTGTGGGAGGTGTAGAGAGCTCTCAGGGCCGCACACTTTCTTCTGCAAAGAAAAATGGAAAACAAAGGTGGGAAAAGGCTGCGCTGTGCTTGCCAGAGGCTTGAAATTCAATCAGAATATTGACTGTGTGGATGCATAGCACCAGATAACACATACATAATAGCTTCCCAGATCCCAAAGGAGGACACTTTCACTTGATGAGTCAATAAATCCTAGGGAAAAAAAATAAAAAATACGGAAGAAAAAACTGATTAGGCCGATTCAAATTTTCATATATTCTGCCTGCTATATAAACCAATTTGTCACTCTCAATATGTCTGCCAGCTGTGACAGGGAGAGTGGCCTATTCTCATTAGTCAGAGATGGAAGATCATAGAAGGGAAATGCAGAAATACCTGCGACTGCAAGACATGTTTTATTTACAGAGTTCTAAAGAAAAAATGACTCAACCTATCGTCCTTTAAAATATATTGTCCTGCTTGCTGCTGGTGACAGTTAGCCAACATGAATAAATATAATGTAGCACTGAGCCTGTCAAACGCTATCAAAGTGTACTTTTTCCATGTGTCCCAAACTTTTAAATCTTTCTTTTAAGCTATCTTTTTTTTTAAATTATTATACTGAGTGTCTTTGTGTCCAGCCTTGATTTTGTTGTTTATTTTGGGGTATGGGGAGGGGGTTTGGACAGTCTGGAGGTGAACAAGGACCAAACGGGGGTTGGGCCCCTTACAGTAAAGTGATTTATTTACTGTCTATGGTTGGATGGTTCGACAGTTTAGAGAAAGCTGTCCAGTTTCACAATTTCAGAACTTGGAGTTATCTATGGGTAAAGATACTCCAAATTATTTCAAAGTGGTTCTTGAATGAGTTCTAATGTTTGAAAAATTGGCGATAAATACTCAAACTAAAAGTTTAGCCTTAAAATTCAAACTAAATTTGAGCAAGATGAACAGGTTCACACATGTTTGAGAGATTGTTCAAGCTTAAATGGCTTTGTGGTAAAGTATTTTTAATGTTTTTTTTCCTGTGAACTGGGAATTTGAACTTCAAACTCAAACTTCGAACCTGAACACAGAACCTTTAAGAGTATTACCCATTTTTCTCCACAGAAATTTTTTCCAGCAAGGTGACACTAATAAGTAACCGGGTGGGTGCAGTGTAAAACTTTGCAATAGTATTAAAAACTTTTGGCAGTAATTTCCCATACCTGCCAGGACTGGTCAGACTGGTGGTCAGTGGTCTAATACACACCGCTGGCTGTAGTGCTACCACATTTAGTGAATAAACTCAAACATGTTCAACTCGGCTCAAACATGGTTGTATCCAGTGTCGAACTGGGGCATGAAGGGCTCACCGGGGGACTGCAATGCTGGGGGCCCACCAGAAGGGGTGTGGCCAGCCATCAAAGAGGTGAGACCAGACACTAGAGGGGGAGTGGTCAGCCCACGAAGGACAGATAGCACCATAGTGTAGTATATAAAGAATGCAGTGTGTATGTAAAGAATACACCTGCCGCTTAGATTGGGCAGAACAGTCACCAAAAATCTGTGTTGTCCCAGTAGACTCAGAACATTTGACAAACTGTCCTACCTGTTTTTGTCACTTTTATCACCTGTGGCTACTGGTTTCTTTAGCTGCGGCTTGTCTGGATCCTGGAATGTTGGGGACCCTATTTGGAAAAAAATGGGCACATTAAGAAAATTCCAACCAGCCCCTGCGTTAAATCAATAGGATTTAATTAATACAATTAATACTTAGGTCTTCCTCCAGTCCCAACATTAAAGTAATAGTATTCCCATTTAATGAATAAACCTATTTCCCTCCCTCCAGACAGCCCCAGCAATAAATTAATAGCATTTATGTATAATAAATATACCTATTTCCGGCAACCACTGCCATTAAATAGTTTATATTCACATTTAATAAATAGGCCTCATGCTCCTCAAACTCAGCCCTGCATTCAATTAATAGCCCCCAAACCACCCCATCTTAAATTAATAGTCCCCACTATAAAATTAAATTACTCCACCATCACCCCACAAGCAAAATAGCACTCATTAGTTATCCACCACCTACCACACACACACACATTACATTGCCACAAGCCCGCTGTGCCATCACAAACACATTACTGTGCCCCTTCATCACCAGGCTGTGCGTCCTTATGATCACACTGCGCCCTCCACGCTGCTTTTGCTCCCCCCTTCTCCTGGCCCCCCTTTTATCACACTGTGCCATGCTGCTTTTGCTTCCCACCTCTCTGGGCACCCCTTTATCACCCTGTTCCATGCTGCTTTGGCCCCCTCCACACTCTGCCATGCTGCTTTGGCCCCCTACACACTCTGCCATGCTGCATTTGCCCCCCACTTCATACTCTGCCATGCTGCTTTGGTACCCCTTCACACTCTGCCATGCTGCTTTGGCCCCTTTTCACTCTCTGCCATGCTGCCTTGGCCCCTTCTCACTCTCTGCCATGCTGCCTTTGCCCCTTCACTCACTGCCATGCAACCTTTGCCCTCTTCTCACTCTCTGCCCTGCTGTCTGTGTTCCCCCTTCACTCTCTGCCATGCTGTCTATGCCCCTTCTCATTCTCTGCCATGCTGTCTATGCCCCTTTTCACTCTCTGCCATGCTGCCTTTGCCTCTTCACTCGCTGCCATGCTGCCTTTGCCCCTTCACTCTCTGCCATACTGTCTGTGCTCCCCCTTCACTCTCTTCCATGCTGCCTTTACTTCCTCTTGCTTCCGTTCTTGAACTTACCTTTTCTATCAGCTTCTTTCTTATCTTCTTCTGTCTTCACTCTTCTTGCCAACTGCTCCTCACTGAACATTGGGCGTGATGACGTCAAGTCAGGGGAACACCGCGGTCACATGTGTATTTTTTTTTTTAAAGTTACACGCTCCCCCCACCATTGAAGAGGAGAGTGATCAGCGTCGGGGCCTACCAGGGGATAGCCTGGCCCCCCGGTGGCCCAGTCTGACCCTGGTTGTATATATACATTTTGACGTTTATTTTAATGTTTTCATACTTTGATTATGTTATAAAGTACACACCATGGTGGTCGAACCAAAAACTCATTTACATTTTTTTCAAAATTGATTGTACTAAAAGTCCAAGTTTGTTTATATTTCAGTGTAACACTGACACAGAGATACTGAGCACCCATAATCCCAGTCTCCAATACTTGTCAGCAACTTGGACAAGAATTTGTCCAGCTGTGCTCTTGGCACCAGAAACTGGATTGTAAGCTCTGTTGTACAGAAAATCCATATGGGAAAAAATACACTTACAGATCTGCATAAAATGAGTGACGCTATATAATAACAATTAGAAATAATAATTGTCATGTAAGAAATATACTGCAGTAATGGTGTACTTTCTTTGCTAAACCAATGTGTCTTTCTCAGTTACAATTTTTATGGCTTAACCATGACATTTTTCTACATTTATAGAGCACATCCCAAGGGACGTTTGTATTTCTCACCATTATTAATGCATTTCTTAGTCTGAATTGAGCTGCTGAAATTATTTGCGGGGGGAGTAATGGCATCTATCACGGCACTCACAATGCATTTGCGGCGAAGCTACCAGCTCGAGCGCTGCTGCCCGCTCTTAGATTGTGTGGTGTAATAGAAAGTGTCAGTTTCTAAACTCCCGGCTTGTTCTGGCTCAGTCATGCAAGGCCTCTCATCCCGACATCAGACACGGTTCTGTTTCTAAGTAATTCCATTTGTATTTGTGCCCTTGTCACTTTCCTCAGACAGATACAGATGGGACATGGGTATTGAATGTTCCTTCATCTCCATCTCATTAAATCTCTAAGCTGTAGCACAAAGGGATACATAAATAGGCTACTTAATACAGCAAGTGGCATCCGTTCTAAGAGGAAATTCACATGTAAAAAGAACTAAATCAAGGTTGTGTCAGATTAATAGATTGAAAACCCTAAAAGTCTTTTCAGCAACATAAGTTCACAAATATCACACTTTAACGCTATTGTCCATATTAACAAGGTTGTCTGCACAGGGTTATTAAAGTCTGCTAGAGTTAGAATGCTTCTGGTGAGATATGAAAGGAGGGAAGCGTGGGGTGTGGTTTCATGTGTTCTAAACATGTGATTGGTCAGCTAAGTCCAATCCTGTGCTTTCAACACTTGAGATACCATCTCCCTTTCATCCCTTCTATTTCCTCCCAAGAAATATAAAGTGTTCTAATCGTTAGTAACGCTGCCTACAAAGTTCTAATGAACAGACCAGGAAGATTTACCTAAACGTTAGCAATTGTGTAACTATTTGGAAGCAGTGCATACATGTAGACATTTGCAAAGCATCCTACCTAATAATTATCCAATATGTAATATATTATACTGCCCAAGTGACTAGAATATTAAACCAGCCTGTGCATTTAACACTTCACCAGCCTGTGCCCCATCACACGTCGTCAGCCTGTGCCCACCTCGCACTATATTAGCTTATGACCTCTATATCTCTACTAGCACTTTCCTTCTCTGCAATGTATCTGCCGCAAATGTTCAGAACTTGTTCCATTAAAATTTATCTTTTACCACTTCATGACCAGTAGTTTACCCCCTTCATGACGGGCAAGTTTACCCCATTCTTGATTGTACCCCATTGATGATCGGCAGGTTTACCCCATGACAGGATTACTTTGCATCCAAGACCAATTGTCACCCCTCTGTGAATTTTTCATCCAAATCCATTCATTGGAAAGGTCAGAACAGGCTCCCCGGGTCAAAGTTTTGCCCAGCGTACACCAACCATTAGGTCCGACCGGGACCTCAACCCCGTAGTATGTCTTCTGGGATCCAATGTTGCCAGTCTGTGAAGTTTTCATCCAAATCCATCCATTGGAAAGGCCAGAAAAGGCTCCCTGGGTCAAAGTTCTGACCAACATACACCAATGAGAGGTCCAACCGGGACCTCATCCCCCTAGTATGTCTACTGGGATCCAATGTTACCCCTCTGTGAAGTTTTCATCCACATCCATACAGTGGCAGGCTCAGAACAGGCTCCCCCGGCCAAAGTTCTGCCCAATGTACAGAAACGGGAGGTCCGACCAGGACCATTACCCCCCTAAAACCTGACCAGAATCCAACTGGACCACCGTTGCGTTGGTCTCATCCCAATCGGTGCAGGAGTGTCCAAATGCATAACTGGACAGTTAAACAAACAAACAAACAGATATTTTTATATATAAGATCCCAAAATTGCATTTGTTGAACAGAGCCCCCATGCTTTTCAGTAGCATTTAAATCCTCTTCTACTTTGCCCAAAATATCCACATTGCTCTGTCAGGGCCTAATTCATTAAGGCACACAAAACGAATGTGTTGTGTATTTTTAAAAATGCATGTAAATCGGGGATATACACGTCCGCATTCAACAAGGAGCGGATCTGAAGATACGTCAGGTGATGAATACGGGTCTCGATGCGCTCTGCTCTAACAGACAATACACTGCAGGATACGTCCAATACATATGTAGAATATAAAGACCCAAAAGGACACACATAATTTTTGGATGTTATGAATTTATAATGTACATAAAATGCATTGTTACAGTTGCTCCTGATTGTAAACACATGTTCTAGCTTTATACACAGCTGTCATTGTCAGGTGCCATCCCCGCATTGGCCTCCTGTGTCAGTCAGTGGCGCACGCAGGGGGAGTTTCTGGGTCTCCAGAAACCCCCCCCTCCGCTAAAAAGTGCCCTACAAGTGCCCTACTGTAGTATACAGCAGCCGTGGCGCTGTCTAAGAAGCGTCCACGGCGGTGCTGTATTGTATACAGAACCGCAGCGGACGCTTCTTTGACAGCGCCGCGGCTGCTGTATACTACAGTGCAGCCGAAACGGCGCTGCCGCGCATGCGCGGCAGGTCTCTAGATTTTTTTTTTTCCCGGGGGCGGAGGAAACCCCACCCCTGACAAATCCTCCGTGCGCCCCTGTCAGGGACAGACATTGTAGTGTGTACCCAGCCTTAGGGCTAGATTTACTATCAGGCGTGATGCATGGCGTTTTGAAGCCGCCATGCATCGCCGCGGTTTTCCGGCGTGTTTGCATATGAAACAGCCGGATTTACTAATGGACGCATTTGATCTTCATTTTGAAGCCGCCGGCGATGTCACGGCGGGATGTAATGCTCAAAGCCGCCGGCGGCTTTGAATAGAACATGGCGCTTTTGCTTTAAATGACGGCGCTTTCGTGTAAAGGCGGTTTTTTTGAAAATTACACCTGCCTCATGGCCTGTTACTATTGGCTATTTTCAAAGTCAGGAGATTTGACATCACAAGCCCTATATAAACCACTGGCCTGACACTTTTTCTTTGATAGGGGTTTGAGGAGTTTTGTGAGAGGAGTTTGGAGGAGAGTTGTTTGCTGAGAGTTTTTGTGAGTTGGAGTTTGGTGGCTTTGTGTATCTGAGAGAAGTGTGAGTAGTCCTGTGGTTTTTTCCTGTTTTGTACATTTATTTTCTCATTTATTTTCGGTATTGTCTTTTTTGTATTTGACTTGTCCTTTGTCTGTGTTACTTGTGTGTGATTGTGTGGAGAGTGTGTCTGTACTTAGTGTAGTTTGTCCTTTGTGTTTGTAAGTCTTTCTGTGTTTTGTGTGTTTGACATTTCTTTGTCATTATGTCCAGAGAGAGGAGGGGAGCAGAGGCTGAGGAGAGGGAGATGGAGGTTGAGGGGTCAGAGGAGGGAGAGGGAGAGGTTGAGGAGACAGGACAGAGCAGGAAGACCAAGACAGGGAGGAATGTGCGTTTCTCACATGATGAGAATTGTGTGTTGGTGCACAATATCATTCCCTGCTACGAGGTGATCTTGGGGAACCTGGCAGCCCGGACTCCGCTAAGGCGGCGCCACCAATTGTGGGGGAGAGTGTGCGACGCTGTTAACGCGGTGGGCCCACTAAAGAGGACAGTGGCGCACTGCCGCAAGAGATTTTCGGACATTAAGAGGAGGTTGAAGGAAAAAATGGCCCAGGAAAGGAGGTCCACAAGACGCACGGGTGGTGGCCCCCCTCTTCGCGTTGAATATACCAGCTATGAGGAGGAGCTGCGGCAGATAATGCCCCGTGAAATAGTGGAGGGAATTAATGTGCAAGACACAGATTCGCCCTCGTTTGCCCAAGTAGTTGGTGAGTGATTTGTCCTTTTTAAGCTAACAATATTGAAAATGTTTTTTTATTGTAAAAGTGTCTTTTTTCCATATAAAAGTGTTTTTTTTACTCAATCAGTATTTAAAGGGCAATAATTTTGTTTATAACTGTTTTTTAATGTGCAAACACATGTCTTCCAAAGATTTATTATTTGTAAAAGGCTTTTTGCTGCAAATACATTGTATGCTTTTTCTAATACATCCAGAATCACCTGGACCACAGTTGAGTCCCATTCCTACAGCTACACCTCCACCTTCAGTCAGTGATTCGGCCACAGAAGAGCAAGCAGGTGTGTGATTTATATTTTTGTGCTAAATAATGGAGTTAATTGTTTTTCTGTGGAAATGTTGCTGGCAATGTTTTTTTTGTTAAAATATGGTGTGCTATGCGACCTTAGGGCTACATTTACTAAACTGAGATGTTGGCTAGAGCAACCAATCTGAATATACCTTTACTTTATTTATTGCATTCTACAAAAAGAGAGCTCAAATCTGATTGGTTGCTATAGGCAACGTCTTCACTTTTTTACACACGCAGTTAAGTCAAAATACCCAGCATGTACTACACAGAGGGAGGACTGAAATAGGATTTGTGTACCCCAAGGCACGGTCTAGCCAGATATTGCGTAATAAATCACAATATTTGTAGGTTAAAAATACTATGCTTTTTTAGCCCCCTCAACCATACATAGTTCATATGATACTGGGTATTAAAAGGATAATATGTGCATCCTTAAGCAGGTAGCATAGGACAATAAATCATTAATGCAAAAATTGTGAAACAATCTGTAGTTTGTAAAGATTATTCTTTCCTATCAAGTGTTCAGAATGCAATATACAAACATATTATATCCTATATACTTACCGTCATTTTCATACACAGGGCCCTCTTCATACCAGGCACCTCAGGTGGAGTCCCTCCAAATGTCCCCTGAGCCAGATGAGCAAACCATAATCACCCTGGAAACAGTGGATGCCCCTGTGTCTGGTTTCCAGGATGTTGCACCTGGCCCTGCTGAAGCCCCAGCACACCAGCAGCCGGCACCTCAGAGTATGGACCCAGCCCGTGAAATGGCGCAGTCTATTGGTGCTTTCCAGCAGCAGCAATCAGTCTTCATGGAGAGCCAAACTCGCAACATTTCCCAAATTGCGGCCCAGTTGAGGCGGATACACCGCACAAATAGCCAAATTCCTGCTGCAATCAATCGTCTGGCTAATGCCTGGGAGCAATCCAATCTGCAGATGGCCCAAATGACTGGGGCTGTGGAGGCATTAAATTCCTCCGTTCGCGAGGGGAATGCGAACCTGACCCGGCTGGCAGGCAAACTGCAGCAAGAACTCATTGCCCGCTTGCCTGCACCCTTTTCCTCGGCCAGCACAAGTACCGCTAGTACGCCAAGCAGATCGGCACAGAGTACTCCTCCAAGGAGAGGTGCTCGCACCAGGGGTGGGCGAGGCAGAGGAGAGAGTGGGGCAAGACATAGCGATATGCAAGCAAAAAGGCGTCGCTAGCGCTAACACATGACTATTGCCTCATGCTTTTTTTATTTTGTATAAGCATTATCCTTTATTATTTATTGTGTTGTACTGCAATAAATGCAGTTAAATTTCTATGGTGTCAGTGTTTATTTTCTGCTAATTAAACAAGAGTATAGTGATGTTTTAAAAAACTAGGCACTTAAATCATTTACACATTGCCCTCTGACTGTCACAAACATTGCACTCACATCAAACACATTTTAGAGAAATAAATGTTTTTCCTATTGTGTAGTAGTTTGTAATGAGACGGACTCTAATCTGCCTTCCGCCCTCTGTGCTCTGCACATCACCAGATGTGACACAGACCCCTTCTGCTTCAGTGTGTACTGCACTAATCGGTGGGGTAAATTGATGTAATGCTAGATTATGTATCAAACAGCCAGCCAGGATAATATCAGACCCCTTTTCAGGTGCATACATAACCACCCCACCAGATTATTCTAGTAAGCTGAACCTGGTTTACCAAAGTACAAATGTACGCTATAACACACCTCTACTAGTGGGTTTGTGCCTGAATTTGTGCTGTGCAGATGTGTGAGGATGCAGCAGAGGAGTCATCAGCCAGAAACCCATTCTTTATTGAGTACAGGTAAAATTGCTTTTACACTCTGTTAAGGGATTTGTTGCAATATTAAACAAATGTTGAACTTAGTAAAAAAATTGCATCGTGGGAAAACAGAAGAGAAAAAGAAACCCAAATTACACTGCCATTACAAGACACTGGCCTTTTAACATATACAATCCCAAAGGGACAAACTTTGCACATGAAATGGCCCTTTCCCTTCTGTTCAGATTGACCAAATACCTCAAACAGCACACTGTTTGAACAATCTCGCCGCTCACAAGCAGCGCTTTCATTTTGGTCTTTTGAATGGCGGTTTTCCGGCGCCTTTATAAACCCCCTAATAGTAAATCCGGCTGTTTGTATGTGGAGCATTGTTGAAACCGTCACGGCGCTTTATACAGAGGCGGGTTTGAAAACATCATTTCTGGCCGTTTGGATGGCGGGTTTAGCGTTAGTAAATCCGGCGATGGCTAAACCGCCGGCAAACCCGCCGAAAGTCGGCGGCTTTACAAACACGCCTGATAGTAAATCTAGCCCTTAGTGTTTGATCTATTGAAGTTTCTTGTCAAACAATTTATTTCAGGCTAATTAAATACATGTCATGACACAATAGAAGAAAAAATATTGTCTCTCTCTATATTGGCTCATATTTCCAATAAACAAAAGTCCTTTAAAAGGGGAAAGAGAAAACTTTGTAAGCAATACCACATGAAATTAGGAATGAACCCAGAGATTTGATATGAGAAGCCGGGACAGGATGTCAACCTAGTTTTAGAATTACAGACGTGGAGCTTGCTGCAGATTGTAAAGCAGAGAGATGGGAAGCGAGGAATCCAGATAACAGGACCTGGCACTAATCACGACATGGAGAGAGAAGAACGGATTAGAGAAAGAGTTATCTGCGGAGTGACAGATGAAAAGAGGCATCTTACCTGTTTAGGAGAAAGGAATCAGAGACTCGGCACTGAACAGAGAGCGGAGAACGATTTAAACCTCAGCCACTTCCTTGGGGATAGGATATGTTATCAGTGACAGAACGGGGGTTTAGGTGAAGGCTAACAGTGAATTTAAGAACAAACTTTTAATTGGGACAAAGATTGCTCATCCCTGGCAATACCAAGGTTATTTAGGATAATGTAGATAAGAGACAGTCAACCTTCAGGATGAATCACAGCATGCACTAGATGGCTGGATAGTATGGGATGCAGTTCAATATGGTGAATGATGAAAGTTCTATATACGGGATGATGACTAGAGATGAGCACAGTTGTGGTGAAAGTTCACGCACAACGCTGAGGTGCCAACTCCGGTGATATAGCCTTCGACCTCCGCTTTTGCTTGCCATATCATTCTTTTCCCAGCCATCCCTAATGATCAAAGAAAGGTCTAGGTTTATCTGTGTGGAGTTTGTATGTTCTCCCCGTGTTTGCGTGGGTTTCCTCCGGGTGCTCCGGTTTCCTCCTACACTCCAAAAACATACTGGTAGTTTAATTTTCTGTTATCACATTGACCCTAGTCTGTCTCTGTGTGTGTATATATTAGGGAATTTAGACTGTAAGCCCCAATGGGGCAGGAACTGATGTGAGTGAGTTCTCTGTACAGAGCTGCAGAATTAGTGGCGGTATATAAATAGCTGATGATGATGATAAAAGGTCCCTGTTTTTCAATATTGCCCAGCTGTCCAAAATAATGCCCCAGGTTATATATAATTCTTACCATCTGATCTTATAGCTCATACTCAGAGGTGCTGTTTATGTACATTTTTAATATGAACATCTCATAGCATTGGAAAAACACGCACTACAAACCAATTTTTTTAGTATTATGACACCTATTAGCGTTTCACTTTTCAGAGGAGTAACATGTCTTGAAATTGGATCAATATATTTGGCAATGATTGGTCAATAAAATATTTAATAGGCAGGATGGTTAGTGCAAACCAGAGAAGTCGGCAAGCAATCGGATGTGACCTGGGAAAAAACAATCAATGGGCGTCTTCTCAAAGCTCACATTCAGGGGCCTAATTATCAAAACCTCGAGATATGAAGGATTTTCCATCGCTGCTTATGGCTGAGATAGAAAATCTTCTCTCGCTGCAACCTAACAATAACATTTCACAAGGGCAACTGAATGATACTCAGCTCCCCAGCGATATTAACCAGCAGCGATAACCCTACTCTTACCGATTCGCCAGGCCGGTTTGAGAGCATACTTGAGCCGCCATACATGCACAGTGGAAATGATAGCTCGGGCTTTTGATAAAAAACATAAAATAAAAAATAGTACAAAAATAAAATAAAATATTTTCTTATATTTGAATGAAGAAAAAACGCTTTATTTAAACAATCGAGCATTTTTCTTGTGCAAAGCCTTTGCTATCACCATCCGGAGATGGTAATAGTGATATGAGGACTGTGGATGTACTTGCATGGGAAAGGCAGTGAACCCCAGCGAAAGCTATCTCATCGATACGATAGTCTTCAATGGTTGGGTGCTTTGGTAAATAGCTAGAAGCCCTTTCTCCTTTCTTAAATAGACCCCTCAGTGACTTGCTCACATTTCTGTCCTGCGCTGATTACTGTTTAATAAACATTATATAGACCTTTCTAATGTTCTTATTCCCAAAATAACTAAACCCAAGTTGTTCTGTGCCGTATTGAAAAGTTACGAGAAATCAGCACATCTTCTTGTCACATTATCATCAGCAGTTGAGTTTGAAACAAATTCCTTCCCTAATGATTATATCATGCAGGATGTAAAAGCTGTTACTATAATTGACTTTTTAGTTGCAGTTAATCTGCGTCAACATCCTCTATTGCAAGGAGATTATCATGCTGGGCTCAGGACGCCCCGAGGAAATATATTGATTAATGTCTACCAAAAATAACAAGTCATTTGAACTGATTTACCTTTTTTCATAAAATCAGCAGCGTGATTTAAGCACTTTCTATTCTTGTAACATTCCAGGATATCTCTTGGTAAATAATAATCTACTTAATGAGCTTTTGCGAGATGGAAAATGAATATCAAATCATTTCATTTTATGGGGGTTGGAATGACTTTATTTCATGTTTGTATATTTACACGTTCAAGTCTGTGATTACCGTAGTTGAAGCGTAATCGTTCTAGGAAGTAGTGTAGCTGCTACAAATTATAAAGGACGTGATCTACAACTTGTTTCCTATCCTTTGACCTGCCTACACTCATACTAGGTGATTTCAATATTCCCATTGATAATCTCACTGTCTCTTCTACCACTAAACTTCTTTCACTTAATTCCTCTTTTGGTCTCTCCCAATGGACCTCATCTCCCACCCACTGTGATGGGCACTCCCTTGACCTTGTCTTCTCCCGCTACTGCTCCATCTCTAGTTTCTCCAATTTAGCCTTCCCACTCTCCGATCACAACCTCCTTTCCTTCAGCCTCACCTTACCTCATGCCCTTCCCCCGGAACCCAAATACACACGTACACAACGAAGCCTAAGTACTCTTAACCCAATTAACAAACTTCTCATTTTCTAAAACTATTTTCTCCAATGACTGCATTGTCCTGTCCTAATCAAGCTGCCGCTTTCTATAACAAAACACTCACTTCAGCCCTAGACACTGCAGATCCAGCTACTACATATGGTCTCCGACGATCCAAACCCCAACCATGACACAACAACAGACCCGCTACCTGTAAAAGTGCTCCCACACTGCAGAGCGCCATCTCGTTCATATCCCGATTTCCTCCACTATAAATTTATCCTTTCATCTTACAGCGCTGCCCTTTCAATCGCCAAACAAACATTCTTCAAATCTCTAATATCCAACCAGTCTTCTAACCCACGTCGCCTCTTTGCCACCTTTAACTCACTTCCCTGCCCACCTGCACCTCCTCCTCCTTCCTCCCTGACTGCCCATGATTTTTCCGCCTATTTCAAAGACAAAATTGACACCATTCAACAAGATATTTCCTCATGCCAAATTCCACTCACTCCACGGACTCTACTCTCCTTTACCTACACTCCACAATCCAAACTTAATTCAATCTTTACAGTAAATTAAGACAAAGTTTCTGTACTCATCTTATCATCTCACCCTACAACCTGTCCACTCGACCCTATTCCCTCCCAACTACTCTGCCCCCTCTCCTGTCCACCTCTAACTCACTTCTTCAACCTAACTCTCTCGACTGGCACATTTCCATCCTCCTTTAATCATGTGCTCATCTCACCTGTTCTAGAGAAACCATCTCTCGATCCAGCCTCTCTCGCCAACCACCACCTATTTCTCTCCTCCCCATTGCCTCCAAACTACTTGACCAATTAGTGTACAAACACCTGTCTCACTTTCCCTCCTCTCCTTCCATTCTCGAGTCTCTGCAATCAGGAATCCGCCCCCAACATTCCACTGAAACTGCGCTCACAAAAAGTGACCAATGATCTACTTACTGCAAAATCTAAGGGTCATTTCTCCATACTCATTCTCCTGGACCTCTCTGCTGCTTTTGATACTGTAGATCACCCTCTCTCCCACACACCCTTCACTCCATTTGCCTTCGTGACACAGTTCTTTTCTGGTTCACATTCTGCCTATCGAACAGCTCCTTTAGTGTTTCTACCTCTGGTACATTCTCCCCTCCACCCCCACTAACTGTTGGGGTCCCACAATGCTCTGTTCATGGCTCTTTACTTTTTCATAGTACACCTCTTCTCTTGGGGCACTAATTCGCTCATTCGGCCTCCAATACCACCACTACACTGATGACACCCAAATCTATATCTCTTCCCCTGACCTCTCTCCTTCTGTACTATCTCGTGTAACCAACTGTCTTTCTGCTATCTCCACATGGATGTCCCAATGCTACCTAAAGCTCAAAATGTCCAAAACAGCTTATTATCTTCCCTCCTGCCAGAGTCACCACCTGCCCTCAGATCTCCCTCACTGTCAGTAACACCACAATCTCCTCAGTCTGCCAAGCCCGCTGTCTTGGTGTCACACTTGACTCCGCCCTCTGCTTTATTCCTCACATCCAAACTATCTCCCAGTTCTGTCGACTCCACCTTAAAACATTGCCAGAAAACGCCCTTTTCTTCATCAACATGCTACCAAAACTCGTATCCATTATCTCATCATCTCCCGTCTTGACTACTGCAACCTCCTGCTATCTGGCATTCCTGACACCCATATATCCACACTTCAATCCATCCTAGTTTTTATAAGGCAGCGGAATGGCTAGACAAAGGTGCCGAGAGGAGGAGGCGTACAAAGGCCTGTCGGTGTAGTGGGAGGAGCCACCAACTTGGTATGGCAACGCCCCCCTTCTGCTGTTATGGATGGGGCCCCAAGAAGTTGCCTTCAGGACAGCATGTCCAGTCTGCATACCCTGTTAGTACTGCCAGACATTGTGCAACTACAAGTCCCAGCATGTCCCGCCAGCAAACCTCCAGCCTTTTAATAATTCCCCCAATTAGTGTTTCTTTCCCACCCTGGCTCTCCCACTGCTGTCCGATCTCAGCCGACCTCGAAGGGAGTGTACTGCAAATACAACGAGAAGCGGTTAAGAAGCGTTTACATAGGCGTTTGGCATGAACAAGATAACAACACTTGTAAATGCATCTAAAGGCAGATTGAACGCGTACATAAATGCAACATGGTGTTATGTGCAATTTAACATGTGATAAACATATTGCAAACAACCGTGTACGTAACCTGACTGTGACCTGTAAGCAGGTCTTCCCCTCTATGACCGGAGCCTCCATAGAACAGCGCACGTGTCACCCTCTGTATCTCTCTAAAGTCTTAAACCCTCTACACACGGTTTTCAGGTTATGTAAATGCATGGAAATTTCCATGTGTTTGCCGTGTTTCGAAACTTAAGAAAAAATACAGTGATCTCTAACGCTCGTTAAAATGCATATCTAACGCCGGTGGGCACGTGGCCTTACATTATTGCTACGTCCAAGAAGCCATTGTAGCTCTCCAAAAGCCAACAGTTCCCAGCTTCCACCAGTCTGACAATCTCAGAGACTCTCACTTCTCCGCGCCAACCACAGAAGCAGAATTAAGACGTCTAAGCAACCTGACTGCATAGTTGCTGAATTGAGTTCCCAGCGGGATTAAGCACACACAGTAATCACATCACATTCTTCAAATCACTTACACTCATACTGGATGACAAGACATCATATATAAACCATACCTGATACTAATATAAAGAAGCTACATAGGTTCTGTACAAAATAGACACGTGACATGCAAAGCAAACACGCACAACAGACTCAAACCATATATAAATTATACCTGATCACATGCACAGCTAATGTTCTGATTGACTAAAGGTTGGTCAAGCCCTGAGATCGTTGAGAAAATTTAAAGCTTGATAGCAACATTGAGAAGCTACTGTAGTAGCTAAAATTTGCAGTTTATTTAATGATGGAAATAAGTGACCTGGAATACAGAAATATGGCAGTGTGCAGTGAGCAACTTCTGAACTGTTTAGGCTTTCAACGAGAAACAGTGCACTATAGTTCTCCCTCCACTACAACATCAATAAATTCACTAGTAGCTGTTAAGTCTCCTGAATGTTCCTAGTCTCCGTATTTTTACCCTACCCTATACCTTGGTCAAAATGTGTGTCCGCGACCTGCGATTTATCATTATACTCATCCATAGCTTGCCATTTGTTTTGAAGGCTCATTCACACACATGTGATAGTAAAATTGGTAAAATGCATGAGAACTAATAGCTACTATAGATGTTTTTTATTGATGCGGTATTAAAGTATTATCTATGCACTTCGAATTTGCTGAGATCTTACCAATGCAATGTATTGCACTGGCAGCGAGTGTTAACCCATGAGAAACTGGGGGGTGTCACATTCCACATACCAAATTTTTAAGCGCATTGGTAATATTTTAGAACGCAATAGGGGGAATGAGCTCACGAGAATGATCCTTTGTAAATGCGGGTTTCTTGCGTCAATTGCTAAAATAGCGCATTGATAGCGGATAGATGTGAACCAGCCCTGGATCCTTTACTAACCAGGTGACATCAGAGAACATTTCCAGGTTAGCTCAATACATTGCTGGTATGAATGCGTTACCCCATAATATCCCTGTGCTTCTGAGGTCTTGTTCCTAATCAGCAATTAGCTAGTTAAACTCGTTTGTGACACACATCAGTGAGCTCAGCCCTGTTCTCCTATATTTGGAAGTAAAAAGTCTTCACAAGTAGAAGAATATATAATCTCCCTTTCAGGCAGGATCTAGTTCAGTCCATCACACAATAATATTAAACACCAAAACAACTCACCGAAATTCTCTCCGCCCCAGATGTCCATGGCTGTGTCGTACTTCCCCAAGTGGTTGAACCAGGACTTGTCTATCACAAAGAGGCCACCGGCAATGACAGGGGTCCTAGGAATAGATTATAGTGATATTATACAAAGCACAGAGGAGGTCTATCCGATGAAGGGAAGTGTTGCACCGTTGTGGTGAAATGACAACAAGAGCATAAGATGTGACGGTTATAGGGAAACTCATTGTTGTCTTCCGTAACTTGTACCTGGATGGGTCTCTGCGGTTCTCTAACCTTCAATAGGGCTGCACATTGTTCTTTATCTCAGAATAAAGCAGAGGGAAGGATTGCCTGGACCATGGCCTTATCTGTGTGGAGTTTGTATGTTCTCCTCGTGTTTGCGTGGGTTTCCTCTGGGTGCTGCGGTTTACTCACACACTCCAAAAACATACTGGTAGGTTAATTGGCTGCTATCAAATTTACCATAGTCTCTGTGTGTGTGTGTGTGTGTGTATGTTATGGGGCAAAGACTGATGTGAGTGAGTTCTCTGTACAGCGCTGCGGAATCAGTGGCGCTATATAAATAAATGGTGATGATGATGATAAGCAGAGATGAGATGGGGGCCACAGGTGAAGGCTCGTTGGGTCGGATGTTGCCTTTCTCTGCTCTATATACTGATCCGCGTTATCATATGCTGCCCTGTCTTATCATGTTTCCATTGTCAGATTGAAGGAAGAAAGACCCATTAGGAGAGTAAGTAAGATGGATATGCTCCTATTTTCTCCAGGCGTAAACTAGAGATGCTCAGGCTCGGTTCCTCGAGAACCAAACACACCCGAACTTAGGGGATCCGAAAAAGCATGAGAGCATCAGGTTGGCTTAGTACTCTGGCGTTTTTTTCGGATTTGAAAACAAGGCAAAACGTCATCGTTACATCGTCGGATCTCGCAATTTTAAGATGCAACATCATGGAGGGCGGACCTCCATTTTTATTTTCTGCCACTGCTGTGAGCCAATGTGTCCTAGATGTGCTAGGAACTGCCGTGTGTTTGTGTCATTGCTCTGTCACTTACCATCCAGCCAGGTCGCTACAGTATTTGTCCGAAAGTGTATGAAAATAATATTGTGACCTGTAAGGTGGTCAAAATTGACTGCAAATGACCTGAAATTAGTGTTATTGAGGTTAATAATAATGTAGGAACAAAAAAAGAGCAAAATTATGTGATTTTAGCATATTTTAGGATTTTTTCTAAAAAATCCAAAACACATGAGGGCGTTTTTTTGCTAAAACCAAAACACGAAGCTAATCCAGATCAAAAACCAAATTCAAAACCACTTCACGGGGTCAGTGAGCATCTCTAGCGTAAACCAAGCATACAAAGCAGCAATTCAGCCCTGCACACACGGCTAGATGCATACGAGACAGCACAAATGTAGAATGCGTCATTTTTTTTGGACGCAATATACGCCTGCGTTTTAGACAGAAATTTTGTCCATCTCTACATAAGACTCAATAAACGCTTTGCGGGGAAACACGACTTCAAATGGCTTTACATTGTACTTACTTAATTGGCTCCGTAGGATCTAATCGTTTCGCTTTTTGTTCCATGGAAAGCTGCTCCCACTTGAAGTGCAGACTCCAGTCAAACCCTGGCAGAGACAAAGTCATTGGTTACTGGACTGAAGCAGTTTAAACCAAAGCAGTAACCGTAGCAAATTATACTATTCATAATTATTTTGAAATATTGATTTTTTTATCGCATTAGAGAATCAGAAAATGTTTATTCACAATGACAAATTAACTTTATTCCTTTAAAAGAAAACAAACAAAAGTATCATTTAAGAGTACCTAGTGGTTAGCCACAGTGTAGGCAGCCATCTTGTGGGCTGAACCAATATGCATATATATGTAAATATAGCAAGTCACCAGGAGCCAGTGTCTGTAGCCTCAGTGATTGCCACTGGCTTCCTGTCACAAAATTGTCTGTGTTCTCAAGACAAAATGGCTGCTTCTAGGTGCCTCAGTGATGTCACTGGTTCTCTGAGGAATTGATTGGCTACAGTCCTATGCAGATTGGTTCAGCCCACGGACGGCTCTCTGTAGGTGACGGAAACACATTCATATTTTTCTGGTACAATTATTTTATTACATTAGCTTATCCAAGATATTCCTTTAAGAAAGAAATGAAGATCCGGCTCTTGAAGAATAATTCACTTACTGTATGTACCATAATAAATATTACTCTACTGACTGAATGTGTTATGTATTTCTGCGATACACACAAGTCCTGATACATGTTCGAATATAAATCCGTTTGCATCTAATGAATGTAATTACATGCAATTCATGTCCAAAAGCAAATGACACTTATGACTGCCTATGACTTGTAGAGTGGTATTGTGGTAGAAGAGGGGTATGAACGTAGGCCATGTTCAGTAAGGGCAGCCGAGGACGTGCTAACACAGGTGTGGCTGAGTCAAGCCCTTGGATTCTCATTAGTACGCTTGTTTTTAGCTATAACATTTGCACCAGCTACAGGGGGGTGTAGTACGAGTGATCGGTGCTGTAAACATCAACACTCTTTAATCCTCCACATTATTCCTATAACGAACAGAGCAACGAAGAAAAAATAACTACTTACTAGTAAAAAGACAGAGAGTAAATCCGAAGACCGGAGATGGCGACTGTTGTAAATGACGTCACTTACAGCTGCGACTTGCAAAGTTCCGAATTTAAAGCGACAACTCATGGAACCAGGTAAGTATTAGCTTTACATTCCCGGGTAGGGGTCTTAACCCTAAGTCCTAACCCCTACCCCAGAGCCGTAGCGAGGGCTGTGCGGCCGGTGCGGTCGCCCCGGGCGCAATGCTGAGGGGGCGCCATGGCCCCTGATTATTAAACAAATCACAGCCCCAAGTACAAATT
The DNA here is from genome assembly GCF_038048845.1 of Mixophyes fleayi. Taxonomy (NCBI): domain Eukaryota; kingdom Metazoa; phylum Chordata; class Amphibia; order Anura; family Limnodynastidae; genus Mixophyes; species Mixophyes fleayi. Next base: position 337,753,283 of record NC_134404.1, on the reverse strand, counting down.
TTGGGTTGATACAGAATTAGTGCCGGCTCGCGCTATATTGCAGAGTCGCTCTGTGCTCTATAGCATAGCACAGAACAACTGGTGAGCGCATCACATGACTTGTCACCTCCGTACCATGTCCACTAGCTGTGTCATATGCTGCATCTGTCACCGTAACCCGCACCAGAGAGGGCAGGTGCTCAGCTTCCGGATACGTCATTGTGAGGGGAGAGCAAGGATCTGGCTGTCGATTAGATAGTGCAATTGGTTTAGACTAGACTAGACTAGACTAAAGGAAATAGTATCTCGAGCGCTGGGGAGACCTCGCATCTGGACGCTGGATCTCTGCACACATAAAGCTGCCCTCCTGCTGCCCAAAGTCACCATGCACCCTGCAGGTGAGAGAGTGACCCCACTTCCCCACGTACAGCTCTTACACGAGTGGGACAGTCTTCCTCATCTTTTACCAAAAGTGCAGTATCTGTACCATTGCAATACAGTAACATTTCACTTACTGTCATAACTGCATTACTTCAAATTGATATATGGTATATACGGAAACCGCATTAGGAGTTCCGATAATTGCTTCCATAATATTGACTGTTATTTTATCGGCTTGCCTTATTATGCAATACATGGAGCCTTTTTGATTTTTTTGAGGCAAAACTAAGACGATCTATGTGGAGCTATTTTTATTAATCTTTATTTTATTGTTTCTGTTTGCAATCATTCAGCTACATTGTATCCAGCTGGTACATACTTATTAGTAGTGTTAATATGGTATGCATACCTTCTAATATGTTTAGCTTATCACAGTGCACTGTGTAGGTATATATATATATATATATATATATATATATTACATATATACACGAATTCTTTCAGTAAAGTTCTAGCCACACCCACATTAGGTTGGACACACCCACTTGTTAAATGCCACTCCCACTTATATGGGGGGCGCCGGTGCCCTGTCTCGCCCAGGGCACCAAAATGTCTAGTTACGGCACTGCCCTACCCCTACCCCTAACTGATAATGTCAACCTAATACTTACCTGGTTATGTATTGTCTTTGTATTACAAACTAAACGTATGTGTGCCCCCTGCTATGAAATGCTGACGTTGCATCATTAAGCCTCTGCCTCCACGTGACCAAGAGGATGCCCACTCTGCCAGGAGTCCGGGAGGACTTTCCTACATTCGGAAAGCTCCCAGAAATTCCGGATTAGTAGGCAAGTATGACTTACACCCAGATTTAAATTGAAACGCATCTCGAGATCCTCTCAGATTTGAATGCGGACAAAATTATGTCAAGGTTCCGTGCTCTATTTTCAACCACAAGTTGTGTTCAAGTTGCATTCAGACTTGAGTCAAGTCCACAGAGTCTTATTGTACAAGAAGTCACATCAGGTTGGTGTAAAACCCCAATGGGCATTTATAAACAAACACCCCAGAATCTTGCACCCCGCTGCAATATCGTTGCAAATTCTAATCTACTTGCCGCTCGTTCGCCACGTTAAGCGCAGCTTCTCTGAGTGACTCTGACATTGTGGTGTTAGAAACATCTGCTCCCGGAGTCAGGTGACAACTGCGTTCAGCTCATCTGTAATCTCTTTACGTTCACTCCATTTATTACGACTATCTTTGCTGAGAGCAGGTGCAGGGATTTTCCCCGGAGCTGCCAAAATTAAATGAAGCGTTTGATTAAAAAATAGAAAAGAGCAATATGTTTGTGAAGTTAGTAAAACTTGCTCAGTTAAGTCAGAAAGATAATATCACTAACAGAGAGTGCGGTCACAACTGTGATGGGGTCTGGGGGTCTCTGAAGACCTGCAGTGCCCCCCTGTTACATAGTTCATAAAGTCTAATTGCTTTGGTCCAGAGGGAGGGAAAGGAAACCCCCCAGTGTGACAGCTGCCAATGTAGCTTCCCAAAATATTTTCTGCGTTACCCAAAGATGGCAATCTGATAATTTACCCCATAATGTCCTCTGCAGATTATAGCTACAAACCTTCCAACTGTCCGATCTCATGTTTGTCCAGCAGGTGGGAATGTTGGGGTAAGGGAGATAGCTAATGGGCAAAGGTCCCACTAGATCAAGGGCTGAGTGCCCTCCTAAACTATCAGGACCTAGTGTCCTCTTCACTTCATAGAGCCCAGTGTCCACTAAACAATGGTCAAGGACCTAGCATCTTTCTAACTAAGCAGGGCCTACTGCCCTGTTAACAAAAAGGGCCTAATGCCCTTCTAACCTATCAGGGCCTTACGCCCACCTAGAACCTAAAAGCCTTGTGCCTTGCTAACACTAAAGGCATGGTGACTTGCCTAAACTCAAGGGTATGGTGCCCAGTTACTCCCTATTGGGCCTTGTGCCCAATGACTACCGATGGACCTTGCGCCAAGCCTAACCCTATGGGCCTTGAGCCCAGCCTAATTGAATATTGGGCTTTTTGTCCACTAACTGAATACTGGGCCTTTTGCCCCCTCATTATTGGACCTTTTGTCCCCTCCCTATAGGGCCTTGTACTCCCTCACTATTGGGCCTTGTGCTCACCTACTAAGGGCCTTAGTGCCCCAGCTAAACTAAAGAGGCTTAGATCCCCAGCTGAATCTACCTACTTCCTAACTGTGCCATGCCTTGTGTCCCCTACTTGCCCACAGGCCTTGTGCCCGACCTAACAAGTAGCATTATACTTACCTGCTCTGCACAGGATTCTCAGCTTGTGCCCGGTGTCTTCGGGTCTTCCAGACCCTCCAGCCGGCGGCGCCTCTTCTTCTCTACGGCGCATTGCTCTCAGATGCCTTCTTGTCGGAGACACTTTTAGCCCTTACAAGGGCCCCCCGCCATTGATGTCTTCTTTATCTTTCCATCGTCTTCTGTCTTCTGTCCGGCGGGATCCTCTCCCATCGTCTTCTTGTGGCAGAGTAGCTCCTAGCACTTACAAGGGCTCCCTGCAACAGCCACCATCTACTCTTCTTGGCGCACCGCCTCCAGACGTCTCGAGATGTCCTTCTTCCTCCTCCGCCGTCGGACTTATCCAAAATGGCGGTGCCCAGTGGCTTATATAGCTGCGGGCATGCCATCATCATAGTGAGGGCTCCACGTGATACCAACAGTGAGGTGAGCCAGGATTGCCCACTGCTGCCGGGACCTGCAAGAGAAGAAGACAGGAATTTACCGCCGCTGGATCCCAGGCTTGGTAAGTGAAATCCTCTTTTTTCCTCTATTTTAACCCTCTTCAAGGGCACGGCAGCGGGGCACCTTCTCACAAATTGACCCTATAGAAAAGTTTGAGTAGGGGCCTGGCATGGCAGCTGCCACCTCCAGGACTCCTACTCTGCTCATGTGTCCACTGCATGCGCCCGTCAGAAAGAATTTTCATGGTGTCAGCCTAGCGTTGGGATACTGGGGCCCCCGATGGACTAAGAGGGGGTTACACAGACATCGCTTGCCCCCCTCAATGCTGGACCCCACATCAGCTAGCCCTGGGGGCACAATAGGTGCCACCTGCCCCTTCAGAAGTGCCCCCCCTCCACCAGTGTCGGACTGGCCTGCCGGGGAGCCGGGGTATCCCCCGGGAGGCCCTGTTGCCTGATAACCCCGCCCTCTTTGTTGGTGAGGCAGAGCAGAGAATTACCGAGTTGTGGTCAGTCTACATATGAAACGGAGACTGTCAAACTAATCCCTGCCTACAGCCAGCACGTGAGAACACTTCCTGCTCCTGAGACAGAGAGAGGCAGAAATGCTTCACAGTGACACAGATCTCAGATTACTCCTTCTGCTGTAGTTGCAGGCGTCCTGTAGTCATAAAGTTGCCATCCTAACTGCAGTGTGAGTCCGTGTAATCAGTAAGTAATAAATCGTGCAAACTTCTCTAGAGCTCTCCACTGTGTGACCTCGGAGGGAGGGAGATAAATTAGAATGGCTTCATTGCAATATACGTCTTCAGTGCCTCTATAAAAGGATCCTATTGCAGCTGACCAATGAATGGATTCCTAATAAACTAGTAACCAAATTCACTGTTTATATCATGTTCCATGTTTATTTGTTTTCAATCAATTGTGGGACTCTATTCCCTATAGAAGCATATCTTAATCAGAATAAAACACATTCAGACAGTTAGGTCCTTATAGGATTGCATCTGCTATATGCTTTAATATTAATGTTTTGCTTTTGTCCTTTGTAGTGGCATTGGATTATTATTGAGTGTACATTTTGTGGGTAGATCATTTTTTAGAGTCCTGTTTTTATTTGCCAGTGTCTAGAGTGTAATTAGATTTATGTAATATTTTAAATGTGCATATATTTTTATGCTAATAATTTTGTGGTCTCCATAGTGCTTCATGGATATATTAATTTTTAGTCTATACCCTTATATTGTGGTTTTCATATGATGAATGGTTGATCTCTAGTACTGTAGTATAGCATTTGTTTTCTGTGTACACTATGAGGGGAGAGAACACTAACCACAAAGAATGGACAGCACACAAATAGCTGATGATGATTGATTGTATTCAATTCATCCCTCCCCTTTCCCTGTCTCCCCTGTTTCACACAGTGCCCTCCATGCTGCATTTGCTCCCCTTCACTTACTTTCCTATTGACTTCTTTCTTCTCTTCTGTCTTTTCCTTCGCGGCTCCTCACTGCAAATGTCCTCTTTTTCTTTATGGACCATACTAAGGTGCTATACGTTGTCCTCCATGGCCTGACCCCATCCCCTTTAATGACTGACCACAACCCCTCTTACAGTTGGCCACACCCCATTGTAGTGGGCCCCTACCGCTGCATTTCCCCCGGTGGGCCCTTCATGTCCCAGTCCGACACTGCCCTCCACATTGCACCCACAACCCCTCCACATTGCACCCACAACTTTCTACCTCAGTGTGAAGTATTCTCTGCTCCCTAGGCTGGGAGTACGGTGCTTAGCTATGACATCATAGCCACGCGCCACACTGCCAGCCTATCAGTGACATAGAGGAGCAGCAGGCTCACATGTAAGAAGTGGCTGGCTGCTTTTCCTTCTTGTCAGCAGGGGGCGTCATTACCAACACTGGATGAGTGACATTATGTCAGTCATTTAGTGTTTTAGACACCCCTAACCAGTATTTTAGGCAACCGCCTAATTTTCCCTAATGGTAGGGCCGACCCTGTATCCGATCCGATCCATTTTTATTTTTTCGTTTTTATTAAGCACTTTTTTAACACCATAACAATAAAGTTTTATATGTATAGGACTGATCAATGTTGTTGTATCTATCTGTCTGTAGCGGTGGTAATCGTTTTAACAATTACCATAAATCCGACACAGAGGACACCTACAAATAAAATCCGAACTGAGCAAAAACTGATTTAAATATAAACAGACTTACCTGAAAACCGACGCTGCAGATCACCGATGGGACCAGCATGCTGACAGCAAGTTATTCAGCCTGTACAGCTGTTCGGCGGTACAGTTTGACATCATCGCGACCTCAGTGAATGTTAATTGAAAGCGGCAATGTTTCTCTTACTTGCATACACATATTCTGTGCATGTTAGGTGCACGCATACTTGTAGTTTTTAATACAAAGACTATGGCGTGTCAGTCATCACTATCAGCCGGCACTTACACCTGTACTGTAGCAGGTGCAGTTTTACGGTATGTTGTATACATTGCTCATAGACAGTCGCCAGTGTCATTTGCGATCAGATATGGATTGCATGTAATTTGCATAAGTTCCGTTTCAGAACAAGTGCACAGCAAATTGACACAAGATATGACATGCAAATGGACTTACATCCCAACATGAATCAGGCTCTTAGTGTTCTGCATAAGTCCCGCCTCCCGCCCCAGTCTCATATCTCCCATGTATAGCCGATGGGTTTAGAAATCCCTGATGCAAATAGCTTTTAGTGTGGTCTGCGGATAATGTGTAGGTGGAGCCTGGTTTATGCAAATGACTGTTTTCGATCCCCCTGAAGTCTACAAATCCCCATAAAGTTAGATACACTCTGCTGATGAGCATATCTAACCAATTAAACAAGTTAAACAAAAACTTAAGCTGGCGAGCAGGGTCTTCTCACCTCTTTGTCTGTATTACCTAGTAGTGTCTATTACTATTTAAGCGCTACGGAATTTGCTGGCGCTATATAAATAAATGATGATGAAGATGATGATGATGATTTCAAAAGGATCATTTGGGTTCATTGTTTAAATAAAAAAGTTTGAGCTATTCATTAAAAAAATAACAAATAATTACCTTTGAAATTAAAGAAATGACCTAGAACGCTGTGCTTGGACTTGGGTCACCGGGTCTAGGGCTAAGCGATGCCACTGACACTGCGAGTGCAATATATGTGGATCTCTCTGTACACGTATAGGTGACGACTATACAATGACTAGCGCTGAACATCATCATAATCATCTTTTCCCCCACACTCACAGGCAGCGCAGTCTCTGCAGAGCTTACAATCTAATTTCAGTGCCTGGAACACCGAGTAGTAAAGTCAGACTAACTCACCTCCTCTCAGATCTGACGATGCCGCAATGTACGCAAACGTGTCCAGGTTTATGATGTCAATAACGGGACTCACCACGCGGGTCGGGTCCTAAAAACAAAAATACAGAGAACTACATCTGCAATTGTTTCTTGAATTCATTTTACATTGTGATGTAAATTTAAATGACAGCGTGTACAGAGGAGCAAAACGCATGCAAATTACACATGGATACAGTTCAGCGGTGGATAATCTTCCTCCAAGGTCATATTTGCACCACAGAGTTTAAAATGAGAAAGTCTGGCTTCATTATTGTCCCCGGGCCCTGAGCTACCTCCCAAGATAGCCATATGATAATCCACCACTAGATGTCACAAATAGCACACTTAAGTCACACTCCGAAAATCGGGACAACTGGACACACCTAAGGCTCTTCCTCATCTTCCTCATTTACCTTGAGACCCTGTCCTTTGTTCATACAACACGTTCCTCTTGAGTTACATAAATTTGGACTGTCTCTAAATTTGTATATTGGGACTGTTGTAAGGAATGTTGCTACACTATTGTTGGCATGTTGTGTTGGTGATTATATTATCCCATCATTGCCAACTGTCCCTAATATACAGGGATATTCACAGATATTAAGGATTTATCCCTGAAAAATTGCACTTATCCAGCACCTATTCTCTTGGCTTATTGTATATGTACTAAAATAACAAATTACATAATATCCATGTTTGGCAAAGACCGCATGATGGGGATTGAAATGCGTGAGGATCTACTAGAGTATGACGCACATGCGAAGACGAAAACGTTCTGACGCAAAGACACCCCGTAGTTTAAGCTATAAGGTTGGCAACAATGTTATACTGACTGTCATGAACACGGTCCCAGCTGCCGTGACTTTGGGGTGTTCGCTGTATGAGGTCACACGATTCCGGACCGCAGTCTCTCTTTACCTATCACACAGGTTATAGACCTACGGAATCACCCCAAACAGCGCTCACACCTCACACACTTCAGGTTTGCCACCACCTATTCAATACGGGCAACAGGACCCCAATATACTGTCCCACACTGGCACACAAGGCTTCTAGCTATCCACAGACTAGCAAGACCCACACCAGCACACAAAGGGTTATCTCTTCACACCTCCAGACTCTTACACAAATGTAAATGCAAGCACACACAGCTTGTTAATCAAATGTATCAACAAATCACACACCGGCATTCAAAGGGTTAACTTGGCCGAGCTATATTCTTCTTAATAGACTAATGGATTCGTTAGAGTATCAAGGACGCAACATATTAAATTATGGATTAAATATACAAAAGTACAGGGCATACAGATAAAAAAATAATGAATAAACAATTGATTGACATACACAAGCCAAACAGTTTAAAATAAAAAGGATTAGATTCAGAGTGTCACTTACATGAATGGCATACCCTGTGCCATGGGAAATTGGCAAGGAAGATGGACAGCTTATCAATGTGAATTGATTTCCCAAAAAGTCTGACAACTTGCCCCTTCCCAACACAGGTTTTTTAAGCAAAATGAAATGGGACGGTCTTCACAGGGGCGTGTTAATGCTAATAGGGGCGCAGGGATGTCCCCTGGGTGTCACTATATAGTTTTCTCACAAATATTCCCAAAGTTTTGACCTTTGGATAATTCTTCACAGATATATCCCAGAGACATAACTCCCCCTTTAATAACCCGGTCATAATTTCCCGCACATTTAAATACCAAACATGATGGAATTATGACATACCTTCCTACAGACATGTGATTATAGCTGTACCCGGATACCGCCAGTACCTGTCATTCACAACCCTGGTGTGATTTTTGCTCCTCAGTACGGAGTGCCACCCAGGTTTCACAAAATATGAACTATGAAGACATTTTCTTTGAAGCCCATATCTCTATATATCTGTATAGGCAGTCTTCAAATGCTATCTTGGACTGCAAGAATGTCCAGCTGTGACCGGCCCTACAAAGTCTATTCAGGAGTCCAAAAACTAACTTGTGTCAGGATATATCTCACAACAGGAGCCCTTTGAAGCTGCTGCAGGTGACACTCCTATCTTCTCACACTGGAATGTGCAAAGCCCTCCAATACATTTACATCAGACTTTCTGTCTTCACATTTTACACTTTAGTAGCTAAACCTATCAATGGATTCATTTGATATAACATATTTAAACTGCAGTTATGATTTATCCCTTTTTAAATTACTGTAGGTTATCTATGTTCACGACACTGACATGTTTAACTAAACGTTAATAGAAAAATAAAATATACATAAGCCCTATTTAAAAAAATTGATTCTGTGTTAGATAATGTACATTACTGTAGATTTCAGAATAATACTGGTCATCATGCAAACAAATAACTATATAAGGGGTCTATCGAAGGTTTGTATCACTGCAGTTTTTGGAGTAATACCCCATTTTAAAGTATTGTGCATATTTATTATAAGAAGTTCTCCGATATCTGCTGCAGTCCCAGCGTCTTCGATCCCGGATGCAGTTCCCATAGAAGTCTTTGTTTTCACATAGAAGTTCGAAGCTTGGCTCTGGTAGCTAACACATCCTGGTACTAACGCATCCTGGTAGCTAACGCATCCTGGTAGCTAACACATCCTGGTACTAACGCATCCTGGCAGCTAACGCATTCTATACTATGGGGAAAGCATTACAGGAGAGAGATCTTCAGATCCTTCCCCCGAGAGGCTTCCTATCAGAAATTGTTGAAAGGCCATCATAACCTGTAAATAAAGTGTTCATGATTGCGATCACTGTACTATAGATTGTTTGCCGGGACAGACTCCTATCTGGCTTGGTTGTTTTAGTTAATAGGCACGTTAAAACCTTGTTATCATTGCAATAAGAAATTATAACTAATGTGAAGAAATTTCGATTGGTTAATTAAACCACTATGGCTTGTTCTATAGTCTTCTATTATATTGCTTCCCATTAGGCACAAATGCATGGCGGTCACGGCGTGGCTACCATGAGTACATACCGCTTTCTATTAATAAATCAAGTTAGCGTTACTTCAAGGGTAGGACATAAAAATTCAACCTCACTAAGGGGCACATTTATCATTCATCGGCAAAAATGAGAAATAGTTATCAATCCTTATCGCATGGATAAGGATTGATGTATTTCTCAAACTTATTAAAAACGGATCACAGAAACAGCATTTCCGAAAAACTGCTGTTTCTGTGATAAAAAAATCATACTTACTCCTCTCTTCGGGATGTGCTGTCTCAGGATCTCCTCCAGGTGTTCCTTGTTCTCTTCATTCTTCAATTGCGCATGTGCAGTTCGAAGTTCGAGTGCACAAAGATCCCCTCTCTGTCTCTGCAACGATAGTTGCAGAGAGTGAGCTGTGAGTGACAGGGAGGGATCATGTGATCCCTCCACACATGCGCTGTCCTGCTCTGCTCTTCGGAGCAGAGCTGACAGCATTGGATTTTTTCAATTTTGATAATGTACACCAGCTTCAGCTGACGTATATTACCAAGACAAGTTTCTGAAAAAATGTTTTTTCGGGACTTGTTAGATTGCGGCCAGAGTAGTCACCATACTGTTGAATGGTGACTGCTCGCAAAAACGATGAGGAGTGCAAAGCAGCAGATATCCATGATATCTGCTGCGATGCACCTTTAATAAATTTGCGGAGGGCACTGCGGGACCTGATTTCCGTGGTAAGTGCACTACCGTGATTTCTTAAATATGCCCCTAAGTGCTGAAAACCTCTGCAGCCCCATACAACAGGGACACCAGTCTCTGACTATGCCTAGTCAACGAACCATTTTTTGGAATTCTCCGTTGCAGTAGTTGGATCTACAGGAAGCCACAATGGGCTCGTCGTTCAGCAGAATTTTGTGCATGTCCGCAAACGCTGCCACCGGGGCGGGGAAGTAAACTGAAGCAATGTCACAAACGAGCAAAGCCTGGCTTTTGTTTTTCTGTGTACCTGTTGTGAATGATCCCCAATAACAAGGTCTCACCTCTTTAATCCTTTGCAGGAGAGGAGGGAGCCAGTCCTTATTAACTTCACAATGACTGTCCAGGAAGGTGAGGACTCCAGCCTTGGCGAGATCTGCTCCCCGCACCCTAGACCGGATCAAACCTGCTTGATTAAAAGATACAGCCATCACCCATAACGTCAGCATAAAATGATACCATATGATCCCCTCTTGTGAGTGATGAGCTACTGAAAAGCATTATACACTAAAGCAATGTCAAACATTCAGCTTAGAAGTTACAAGTTCTTTTATGTGGTTACAATCGCTATCACAATCACTTGTGCTTAAAAATTGGAAGACATTACACAAGTGGAAAAAATATTTGCCCAAAAAGCTACAAATAAATTCTAGATATGGTGCTTAGAGTTGTGATTACCTATTGTTTATGAGATAACATTATGAAACCGTGTACAAATTGACAGCACAAAGCAGACATCTTGGAGGTCGGGATATACACATTCTACTAAATGTGTGCACATTAAGGGCTGGGTGCATGTACAATGGTTTGAAAATAGAGCATGCATCGGGGCCATTGATCTGGATGGAAATGAGACACCTCTGTTCACATTATAATGTACGATAAAGAGCAACATCCCTTACAGAGTGAGCGGGAAAGGTCAGCGACTCCAGAGCCTACAGGGGTCTATTTAAGAACCATGTTTTGCTATTTAACAAAAGTCATACTTGCCAACGCTCCCTGAATGTCAGGGAGACTCCCTGAAATAGGGGTGATCTCCCTCACTCCCTGAAGAGTCTGGCATTCTCCCTGATGCTGAGCCAGTACAAGACGTGGTTGGCTTCGCCATCTGTGGCATGATGACACAGTTCAGAAATTGTGTCCAAAGTCCATGTATTGATGCCTATGGAGGCGGCCATTTTCATGGAGACCAAGATTTAACCAAAGACTGACGTGTAAGACAACGTGACTTCAGTAATGGAGACAGAAATGTAAAAGACACTTCAGTCTCTAGAGATTCATTAGCTGCTTTTGTTTAACGCATAGTTGCCTACTCTTCCGGAATGTCCGGGAGATTCCTGCATTTCTGGGAGACCTCCCGGGCTCCCAGAAGAGCAGGGCAACCTCCCGGTTCTTGCCCCCACAATAGATAAGTGGCTTAATGATGCAAATATTGCATCATCTTAGCGATTCATCAAGCCCCACCCCCGCACGCTCACCTCCCCCAGGATCTCCCTGAAGCCAACAAGTAAAAGTTGGCAAGCATGTCAAAAGTTAATGCCAGAGCTTACCACATTTAACTATGGCATCCAGCTAAAGGCTCTGTGGATCTCACCCATGAAAGAGCTATGACCATGCGCATAGCATTTCCACCATTCGTTAGGCTGCCAGTAAATAGTCAAAAGAATTTATGGGCAAGGAGGGTCTTCACCGGGGGCTCGCCCAGCATGGTAAATTACAGAGTTATGTCAGTATGGGAGCTACTCACAGTTCATTTATCCCAACAAGATATGACTTTTATACAATGAGACCCAGAAGCTAAGTCACGCACTGACAGCAGGACTCTTCTATTTTCATTGTGTTGTATATTGAAGACACAACTGGGGGTTATGAAACATAATGTATACTGGAACATAGAAATGACTGGAAGACTCAGAAGCTGGAGGTTTCGGAGGCAGTACAGATATATACAGAATCTCAGCAGCAGTGGGGGAAAAAGACATTCCAAACAAACCATTATTAATGGAGATTTACTATATAAGCTGCATGTTGCTGGGGAATAAGACGCTGTGATGTAAATAACAAATTTGGTTTTGATGTATGTTTTGCTTCTCTATCCACATCAGAGGTGCTCAAGAAAGGAATACTGGTTTCTATACTTAGAGAATAGGGTTGGTTGAAAAAACTTTATATACAGTTTGTAGTTTAATTTCCATCATAGATTTTTCTCATGCGCGTAACATTTTTATTGTCTACCTCATTTAAGGCTTTGTGGTAAAATCCAGAAACGGACCAGAAGTCAGAGAACGCAGCAAGATCCAATTCATCTTTGAGCGCAATGGACCTTTACTACAGAATATGATTTCATGGGCGGAACAGGAAGGATACTGGGTGTATGCCCGTAGTCAGTGTACGGTAAGGGCGTGCCAAGCTCGAGCGCACACAGCAAAGTCAGATTCAAGCTTTGGACATCTCTACGGTACGTGATTTTCTGTCGTATCACTTGCACCAGCTACAGGTCAGGTCTAAGTGCTGATTACTAGTGATGACGGCTGTGTATACAGCTAGAACATGTGTTTGCAATCAGGAGCAACTGAAAAAATGCATTTTATGCACAGTAAACATTCATAACATCATGATAAATGTTTTGCATTAAAAAAATGGGGAAAAAAAACAACCTTTTTCCCATTAATGGCCAAGATATTAACAGGTGACATTAACTTCATTTTTTTTTTTGTGAGTTTGCTTGGGACTTATAGTCCACATATACATTGGACATATCCTGCAGTCTGTGTCTGTTAGAACAGAGCGGATCCAGAGATATATATCTTCAGACCAGCTCCTTGTTGAATACAGACGTGAGATTTATGTGCATTTAAAAAAACAAAACAATGCAATTTAGGTTCGTTTTGAATGAATCAGGCCCCTATACTTTTCCATTTTGAGTTTGATAAATCTACCCCTTTGTGTCACTTGATCTATATATATATTTACAGCAGATAAATCATTACAAAACAGTATTCAACAAACATTAAGCTATAAATGCATGACATCTGAGTTACAAATGGACGTGGACCTGATATTTCATCGTGTTGATGTCCTGCGGAAATTGAATCCCCTCCTTAGATTTTGGACAGATTTGTGGACCGCAGTCATGTTACCAGCCCTGTTCAGTAGGCGTGACCAGCATGCATGGGGGCGTGGCTATAATATCAGAAAGTGCTTGGCTGCTCTCCAACTCTTCCTATCCCTATACTATACATGGGCAATGCTGCATGCACTACTGTTAGGTGCACGCAGCTCTCCCTTTTTAAGCAGAGCCGTGTGAAGCGAGGGGAGGGTCCAGCCACCTCAATTATACAGTGGCCCAGGCTTGGAGGGGGGTTTTCAGGAACTAGGAAAAACCCCCCTCGGTTTCCCTATGTTGTTGCTGTGGATTTTGTGGAAAGTCATCACCTCTTTCATCCACAACCGATTCTCAAGATTGCTTCATTTTCTCTCTGTTTTCTGTGCTGAGAATACTCTGACACATTATGCAGAACACAAAGCAATACAGTGAAGAAGTAAGCTGAGGTGTTTATTTTTTTAATAAACACTTGTCACTATTCTGTACAGTTGCAAAACCGATCTTCCAGCAATATAATGCCTGAGAGAAAACCACAGACACAAAAAATGACTTTAAACAACTTTGGTGTCTGAAGCGAATGCACGTTAATTCAATAAAAACGCAAGCGAGGAAAGTGACACTTGCCAGAGGAAATGAAAGGACGGGAGAGGACTCCATCATTTTGATAACTAATTTACTTTGTTCCACTGAAGAGAATTTTAAAGAGATTCCGATACGCTTCGCTGCTCATCTGAGGAAAAAATCTGGTACAAGCACAGGAAGTTCCTTACAAACTTTCTCTGCTATAAAACAGAGATTGAATAATGAAGGTTGAAAAAAACCCATCTGATTATGCAAGATGCAAAGACGCAACACAATGTATTTCTTCCTTCAGGATTTATAGAAGGCCCTGTCAGGGTAATGTCCTCCACCCACTGGCATCAATATACTGTTACTAGCTTAGTAACAGAATGTTAGAGGGTATGGGAATAGAAAACATTGGTTCCAATGACCCTATACTCATTAGTATATGCACCTACAGTTGGGCGCGTTTGCATTGTAGCACTCTATTTAATTGTGCTCACCCCAAGTCAGTCATTGAAGTGGAAATTTAGAAGTGGTGGTGTGAAATTGGGAATGTAAGTGACTGGAATGTGATAGTGTTACAATGAAGGCAGTAGGAGAAGTGGTGGTATGACATGCCCCCGTATACCCCCCACTTCCACCACTGTATAGCTACACCGATCAGCCACAACATTCAAACCACTGACAAGTGAAGGGAATAACATTGATTAAGGGGTGGGATTTGCGTGGGATATGTTAGGCAGCAAGTAAACAGTCAGTTCTTGAAGTTGACACGTTGGAAGCAGAAATAATCTGTGATCTGAGCGACTTTGACAAGGGCTAAATTGTGATGACTAGACAACTGGGTCTGAGCATCTCCAAAAGGGCAGGTCTTATGGGGAACTCACGGTATGCAGTGGTTAGCTACCAAAAGTGGTCCAAGGATGGACAACCGGTGTACCGGTAACAGGGTCATGTTCGCCCAAGGCTCATTGATCTGCGTGGGAAGTGAAGGCTAGCCCGTTTGGTCCAATCCCACAAGAGAGCTACTGTAGCATAAATTGCTCAAAACAGTTAATGCTGACTGTGATAGAAATGTTTCAGAACACACAGTGCATCAGAGCTTGCTGTGTATGGGGCTGTGTAGCCGCAGACCAGTCAGAGTGCCCATACTGACCCCTGTCCACCGCTGCCCATACTGACCCCTGTCCACCGCTGAAAGTGCCTACAATGGGCACCTGAGCACTAGAACTAAACCATGGAGCAATGGAAGAAGGTGGCCTGGTCTTATGAGTCACATTTTCTTTTATATCATGTGGGAAGCCAGGTGCGTTTGCGTCATTTATCTGGGGAAGAGATGGTACTGTCTTGAGCTGCCATGCTACTTGCGACAGCTCAGCTTCCCTCTGTGACCGGGTCTCAGCTGTCTGACAGCCGCCACATCGCTATCGGTCAGAGTGTCCCGGGCGCTTAGGCAATGGCCGGGACGCTCTCTCTGCTCTGAAGCGTGACCGGCAAGCTGTCAGGCTGCTGGCCGAGCGTGCACTGTCGTTTTCCAAATTAATTAGCACCCTGATGAGGCTGATTACACCCACATGGGTTGTCCTGCTCTGATTGGTCCTGTCTAGTATATAAGGCAGGAAGCCTTAGCCTCCCTGCCAGTTATAGCATTGACTCTGTCATTTGCTAACCTGCTTGTTACTGTGACCTGTGTACTTTCTGCTGCTTTCTAGTTGGACCTCCTATTGTGATCCGTGGCTAGTTAATTGGACCCTGTTTGTATTCTGATAACACTGACCTTTGGATTTGTTCTTGGATTTTCTTGTTCGCTGCAAGCCCTGACCTTGTGCCTGACCCTGTCCATTCTACCGGCTACGGAGCCCAGACCTCCTGCTCCCATCCAATTTACCACCTCCTATTTCCCTCACTGCAGTATTGTTCATAAGCTTGCACTGCGGTAGAGTTTAAGACCTGGGGGCATCTGAGTACCTGTGAGCTCGACAAGCTGTACGGGAAAGGTGGCTGCACAGGCACCAGGATGCACTATGGGAAGAAGACAAGCCGGCGGAGGCAGTGTGTAGCTCTGAACTATGTTCTGCTGGGAAACCTTGGGTCCTGGCATTCATATGGATATTACTTTGACACGTACCACCTGCCTAACATTGTTGCAGACCAAGAACACCTCTTCATGGCAATGGTATTCCCTGATGGCAGTGACCTCATTCAGCAGGATAATGCACCCTGCCACACTGCAAACATTGTACAGGAATGGTTTGAGGAACATAACAAAGAGCTCAAGGTGTTAACTTGGCCTCCAAATTCCCCAGATCTCAGTCTGATCGAGCATCTGTGGGATGTGCTGGAAATACAAGTCCGAGCCATGGAGGCCCCAGCTCTAAACTTAAAGGACTCAATAGATCTACTGCTCACGTCTTAGTGCCAAATACCATAGGACACCTTCAGAGGTCTTGTAGAGGTCCATGCCCCGACGGATCAGAGCTGTTTTGGGGGACATCTGTCATGATGGGGGTCCCACGAATGAGTACCCCTCTCTCGCTGATTTGCTACCAGTGGCGGATCCAGGGAGGGGCGATCGGGGCGATCGCTCCCCCTAGCAGGGGCTTGCTGCCAGCGGCTGCACAATATGTGCAGGTCCGCTCGGCAGTGACAGTGTGCTGCCCGGCTGCTCTGATTGTGTTTAAAACACAATCAGAGCAGCCGGGCAGCACATTGTCACTGCCAAACGGACCTGCACATATTGTGCAGCCGCCGGCAGCCTTGAAGTCAAAAAGGGGGCGGGGCCTAAATCCCCCCCCCCTAAATCGCCCCGGGTAGGATACTTTTCTAGATCCGCCCCTGTTTGCTACACTGAGTCAGTGCACATAGTAAAGAGGGAAGGTTCTACAGTAGACAACCCCTTCAATTTTGCAGTCATTCATTTATTAAAGGAGTATAAAAAAGCACGGTGTAAGTAAGACAAAACCTTTGATCAGCCAGAGTAAATGTAATGTATATCTGAGTACTTGCTGTGATTTTCAGCACATTGATGCACCATAGTATTAAATGTTCTGTAGTAGAACTGACTTTGTAGTGTGACACTGTGCCTATCTCTAGAGCCACCTCTACGCAGCGGCAGAGCAAGCGTTACCGTTTCACTGCAATATTACAGCGATGAAATAAAGGCCACCTTCCGTGTGATCGGATTGATGGTATATAAACAAATGTCACTTATGTTTACATGCATAATTATTACTTTGGCGCCTGCTGGAAAAATTGAATTCTTGCAGCGTAAATTGTTTTACTCTTGGCTAAATAAGCCGGCGACAGCTTTGATGTTGTCTGTGCATCAATCATCTGCAAGCGACTCCTTCCTTGTCATGGCAGATAGGCATGAGATGTCTTATAGACATACACTCCTTTCATATTACAGGGTGAAATACACGGGAATTGTCACACACGTAGGAGAGAGAGAGAGCGTTGCCCTGTTACAGCCAATACAGCTTGTTAGGCATTATTTATTGTAAAACATAAAGGAATTGATTTTATATCAGGGGCTGGAAATTGATTAATTACCGCAAAGCTCTAAGAA
The DNA here is from genome assembly GCF_038048845.1 of Mixophyes fleayi. Lineage (NCBI taxonomy): Eukaryota > Metazoa > Chordata > Amphibia > Anura > Limnodynastidae > Mixophyes > Mixophyes fleayi. Next base: position 337,735,852 of record NC_134404.1, on the reverse strand, counting down.
AAAATAATGCTGTATATTTTCCAACGGGCAGATAAGCAGGTTTTATGTAATGGAATGGGAGATGTACAGCGCAAATTACATCTTATATACTTATAAATTCCCAATAAATACAGATGGTAGGATAAAATATATAGGAGTCATTTAATTATCTTATTTATTTCTATTTATTTATATAGCAGCCCTCCTCATAACTCATTTGCCTCTGCTACTATCTCCACTCCGCCACCTGGTGCCACGCTATTCGTGTATACCCCTTCCCTTTAGGATGTAAGCTCTCAGGATCATTGCCCTCTTCCCTCGTGTTCTCCTACTACTATTCCATCAACATAGACAAAATTAGGGGGGGTTTCCTAGTGCCTGTAAACCCTCCCTCCCAGCCTAGGATACTGTATGCTTGAGGTGGCTGGACCCTGCCACTTTGCAGCTTGTGGGCAGATTGTTTCTGTCTGCACTGTTCACAGCCATCTCTCCCCAACAAGTATTGAAAGCAGCAAGAACAGGTAGGAGAGAGCAGGACAGTATGTCAACTGGTATGACACACTCAGTCAGGACTTTTGCAGTAAATTGCGTCATTTTGGCCCTGCCCCCGCGACAAAAGGTCATTTCTGTCATGGGGGTGGGGCCAAAATGACGTGATTGGCCACTCCCCACCCACCAGTTACGCCCCTCTCCCAGAAAGAAGTTCGCAAAAGTAAGCAAGTATGCTGATGACATGCACTGGCTGAGCTCTGCAAAACGCTTTGCTTTTACACCTAGAAGGTCCGCACCACACACTTAAAATGTGTCGCATTAGACGTATAGGACGAGTTTCATTCTCTGCTAAAACCCATATTGCCTACTCTCCCGGCATTTTCGGGAGACTCCCATGTTTCAGGGAGCCCTGCATGATGACATCTTTGCGCAGCGGGAGACTGGGCAGCGATGACGAGAATCACGCTGTCACTTCCGCCTCCCTTTGGGAGGTCCAAAAAGTGTGGTACAACTCGCGGTTTTGGTGTAGCGGACATGGCTGTGTACCCTTCCGCAAAGCAAGGACAACCCCTAACAATACCCCTTCTCCGCTGCTTCATCTTATTTTAATGCTCTCGCCCCACAAAATAAAATCCCAAATTTGCACTACCCAACAAAACTAAGTGGACCGATACGTGTCAGTAAACTGTCACTCAGTACCCTGCTCAAGATATCTTTCACATCTTATTTATGATGATTGTTATCTGTGGATGTGATGGGCGAGATTCATCTTTTAACGCAATGTGAACGCAACTTGCCTTTAAAAAAAAACCGCACATAAATTGCACCCACGTCCGTATGTATTCAAATAGAAGCGGATCTCAAGAAATGTTTCCATTTGTACCTGGGGACAAGTAGGCTCTGGCTATACGTTACTTGTCGTATATGTAGACAGATTGAACACACTGCAGGATACGCACAACATATGTGTAACATACAGTCCCATCAGAACGAATGCAAAGAAAAAATATGTTAGAAAATAAATTAACAACTCATAATATCATATTCATTAACAAAAATATATGTTTGTTTTTTCTTTTTTTTCTTTTGTTTAACATGAAATATATAAATCAGGATGTTCCTAATATGTACTGTCAATAAAATGCTTATTTATAGTTTCCCTAACTTGCAAATGCATGTTCTGGCGTGCATACGTGTAGTCGTCACAATCAGTCAGCACACCCGGTGCAAGTGATACAGCTAATGAACACGTACCTAAGAGCTGCCCTGATCTTGAATCGGCCACATGTGCCTGCGCTGTCCCTCAGCACTCCTTTACTGTAAAGCATACTGGCCAACTTTTCTTTGTTGGCTTCAGCGGGGTGGGGCTTGATGAATTGCATAATTTTGGCTCCTCCCCCGGAACGATTGACACAAGTTTGGCCAATTACAGCAGGGGCGGGGCTAAGATAATGCCCCCCCCCCCCCCACTTACCTATTGCGAGGGCAAGAACCGGGAGGTTGCCCTGCTCTCCCGGGAGGTCTCCCAGAAATGTGGGAGTCTCCTGGACATTCCGGGAGAGTGGGCAACTATGCGTTAAAGAAAAAGCAGCTAATGAATCTCTAGAGACTGAAGTGTCTTTTACATTTCTGTCTCCATTACTGAAGTCATGTTGTTTTACCTGTCAGTCTTTTATTAAATCTTGGTCTCCATGAAAATGGCCACCTCCATAGGCATCAATACATGGACATAGGACACAATTTCTGAACTGTGTCATCATGCCACAGATGGCGAAGCCAACCACGTCTTGTACTGGCTCAGCATCAGGGAGAATGCCAGACTCTTCAGGGAGTGAGGGAGATCACCCCTATTTCAGGGAGTCTCCATGACATTCAGGGAGCGTTGGAAAGTATGCTGCACATTGTCTATGTTAGTCCGCATCTTCCCACCCCCGTTCAGCTCTTCACATTGCAGGCAGTCAGAAGTGTAATTTGCGCGTTGATTGTGTTCCCTGGCGTAAGTCCCATTCTGGCGTACGCGCAGAGCTATTAAACGCCAGGTACGGCACGCAAAATGGACTTGCGTCCAAAGATGAATAGGCTCCTCCCTGCATACAGCTGTGATTCCTATAATGTAATTTGTGGATTTTACAGGCAATTATTATGCAGCAGATTTTTTTTTACATGTTCACATTTTGCTGTAAATGTTGCTGCCTCTAGTCAATGAAATGACTCTTATCAGCTGCAGTCAGTGCAAATTCCATAAACTCCCCGTGAAGATACCAGCTCCCTAGCCTGAACGTTAAAGACATTTCACTTGATGTATTTGCTGATAAGCCCATACCTTCCCTCTGGTCATTGCGTAAACACTTCACTTTGGGTAACTTGCACAAAAGCCGGCAGTCGTCAGCTGTCAAAACAGAAATAAATATATTAATGGAAAAGCATTGGGGTATCTACAGTACAATGCAGAGAGATTAAGGTCAACGCTGATTGATGTTCTAAAGCTTCATGTGAAACACATCCAGCATATAAGTTTTTTTTTTATACAATGAAAGCAGAAGGTTTTAGCTGTATAAATCCTGCTAGCAACATGAAACCTCCCCCGAACATCTAATTCTCCTGCCATCACTGCTTGGACTGTTTTGATGATGTTGGCTGCTCCTTATTGAATAGCCAATGTTTCGTGCCCACTCTCACTATGACACGGATCTAACCCCCTTCAAAACAAAATATCAACGAATTAAATCATACATTATGGTGCTGATTCATTAAGGAAAGTAAAGCAAAAAAATTAGCAACTTTACACCTTGGCAAAACCATGTTGCATTGGAGGGGGAGGTAGGTAAATAGAAAATGTGATGGCAGATTTATAGTTGGGGTAGGGCATGTCCTAGATCAGTGATGGCTAACCTGTGACACTCCAGGTGTTGTGAAACTACAAGCCCCAGCATGCTTTGCCAGTAGATAACTAGCTGATAGATGGCAGAGCATGCTGGGACTTGTAGTTTCACAATACCTGGAGTGTCACATGTTAGCCATCACTGTCCTAGATCAACTTTAAATTTCAGTGTAAAAATAAAGCTAAGTATTTGTGTGCTACATGAAAAAGCAGCCGGTAATTTCCTTGTGTCCAAAATAATAAACTAATTTGCACCCCTTGCATTGTAACATGGTTTGTCCAAGAGAAAATGTATTGCTTTTTTTGCCTTACTTTCCTTAATGACTTAGGCCCTTTAGTTTATATATATCTATTGCTTACAAGGCACGAACAGTATAAAAATAATAGGGGGGAATTCAATTACCCCCGAAGTACCGGCGCTACAACTATTACCATTATTACGGTAGTTTTAGCCCGGTTTTCAGCTCGCAGCTCAGGGAGCTACGAGCAAAAAAACGGCATTAGAACTACCGTAATAATTACGCGCACTATTACCGTAATAACTGTAATAATGCGCAGGCTGCGTTACTTTTAACAGTAACCCGGCCAATTGAATTCCCCCATAGATTCAATTATCTGTGTTAACTTGTAATTTCATGAGAACCCCACAGCTGTAGATTCCTTCTCGCCTTTGAATGTGCTGTATTATGAAAGTAAAGTGTTAAACCTGCATTACTGCCTCCCCTACTAAGCTATCACAGGGCAGATTCGAAGCAAATATATTTACAGTGTATATGGTTAATTGCAGACACAGAGAGACAGGAAACTATAGAAAAAGAACTACATAAAACAAAGGATGTCATTTAAAATGCAGACAGTGAAACGACTTGGACCAGTAAGCCTGGACGGGCTGCCCAGTGCTCTTTAAGGTGCCTGACTGGTCTCCGCTCTCAGAAGCGCACTTATGTCTGCAGGGAGGCAGAGAAATCTCAAGAGACCACTGGGAAGAAAGTCTAAATGTCACTTCAAAGTCCATCTACCACTTTACTACCTCTGACATTAAATTAAATATTTCCACTTTCTTCTAAAATATGGCTTGGATTTATGGCTTAAATTGTGAGGGGCTGTAGGGACTGTCTTTATTACACGTGTTACTTCTGTGTATTTGAGACGGTTTTTATATTGGAAAAAGTGCACCTAGAAACTAGCTTCCCTGTCAAAGTATCATCATCATTTATTTATATAGCGCCACTGATTCCGCAGCGCTGTACAGAGAACTCACTCACAGCCCCAGAAATCAGTCCCAGCCCCATTGGAGTTTACAGTCTAAATTCCCTAACATACACACACACACATACACACACACTCTAGGGGCAATTTTGATAGCAGCCAATTAACCTACTAGTATGTTTTTGGAGTGTGGGAGGAAACCAGAGCACCAGGAGGAAACCTACGCAAAGACAAGGAGAACATACAAACTCCTCACAGATAAGGCCGTGGTCGGGAATCAAACTCATGACCCCAGCGCTGTGAGGCAGAAGTGCTAACCACTAAGCCACCGTGCTGCCCCTAACTGGAAAGTACAAAGTCTGTGCTCCCATTAGTCACTGCAAACTTCTGATTCTCGGCAAACGTCTGCCATCATCTACTCCTCAAACCCTTGCTCTTTGGTGGAAATTTAGGAGCTCCAACGCAGATCGAGGTGCACGGCGTCAGCAAGGAGGATCTTCTTGGAGAACGAGACCTCGTTACAAAGAGTGGAAAAGGAACCTCAAGTCTAATTAATTTTAGACAAACAAGTTCCAAGTCAGTTGATATGGAGACTTATATAATAGCTATGGAATATTTGCCTGTCCAATATCTTAAAGCAGCCCTGATTATGCTTTGCTTAAATCAATCAATGTATTGAATGATATCCCTAACAAAATCTGCTTTCTGTTTATTGTCACAGAACTATTTTATTTAGAAAAAGTAAATTTTATTTTTTTAAAAAAACTTGTTGTCCTGCTTGGGTCTTTTTAGCAAGACGAGTGGTTGCCAACCAACTTGACTTGAAATGGTTCAACGTAGACTAAAAACTACTGTCCATCGAGAGCCTAAATGTCAACGATGGACATGGAGCTCACTTGTTATTCGGTCGTTTGGCCTGACTGATAATTGTCTGGATATATCCAAACAGGCCTTGAATCTCATCATTGGATGTCATGGATGTTCATCTGATGGGAACTCGTAAGATCGATAGCTGTATACTTCTTGGCATGAGGTCTCTGTAACATGCAGTGTTAATGCATTCGCTTGAAATATGCAAAATAAAGTCATTTACATTTTCCTACTCACAATACCTCATTGAAGCCTGCTTTTTTATCTATTTTCTGAAGTAGTTTGGAAATTGCTTGCTCTTTAGCTTGCGGAGAATGTATAAACAGGTTTTATTTTCTTAAATAAGCTTCTACTGTAAGGTAACCTAGATTTCTAGACACGGTTATACAATAGCTTATTGTACTTTTAAACACGTTATATATTTATTTTTCTTTCCTTGGTCTTAGCATAAAGTTTTCAGTCTTGTATATAATGTATCAGAAGTGAGTTTGTGAATGTGCTTACACGCACAACTGGTAGACTTTCGAGGTATACACTATAAGCATTAAAATAATATAAAAACATTCATATTATATCGCTACCTCTAATCTATTGTTATCATAACTATTTGTCTTCGACTTGATGAAAATATTAGATGCCTATATTACTGTTGTATATTTTCTATATATAAAATAGACATTTTATATAAGCCGTTTTGAATATTGTGGCTCATTTTTTTTTAACATAGAGCCAGTTTCTAGAAATACATTTTATGATTGATGACACTATATGAGAGAGCATTATATCTCTCCCATAAATCATACCCTCCACCTACACAGAAAAAGCATTTGATTACACCCCACTGGGCATTGCACTGGAAATTGTTGATGAAGAAATGTGATTAAATGTAATGTATGAAACATTAAGAGGCATATTGGTTTTTGTGTGTGAGAGGGATGGGGGGAGTTAGATATAATCGGAATCATACAACTGTGATTAGTAATAATGGGGTATTAACACTGACATGATGCTGAAGCTATATGTATCCAATCTTCTTTACTTCCACTGACAAGATGAAGAATGGAAGATTTTCCGATGCCAAAGGCTTTAACCACTAGGTCCTCTGTAGAGCAAGTAGAGGCAATATTTAAAAATACAATTATATATATATATATATATATATATATATATATATATATATACACACCGATCAACCACAACATTAAAATCACCTGCCTAATATTGTGTAGGTCCCCCTCGTTCCGGCAAAACAGCTCTGTACCATCGAGGCATGGACTCCACAAGACCTCAGAAGGTGTTGTGTGGTCCCTGTCACCAAGACAATAGCAACAGAGGAAGTGCTCCTGAGGAAGTCTTGTGATTATCAAGACGAAACGCGTTGAGCCTTACTGTTGATCAGCTGTACCCGGTGAACTATAGGGTGCCTATGTACTAGGATACAGCTGCCTACAAGGAAACATCTTCTGGCTATTATGTTCATATCTCTGGTACGCATATGATTTATTGCTCATACATAAAAGTGGTGTGTGGTTTCTCTGGGATAGATACTATACATATACCCTGGTGAATTTTGAACTTTACACCCTTTGAATGTCCTGTGATGTTTCAAGTTTCACGTGGTGCATTATTCTTTGCATTACAATATTATGCTATGTTTGCCTTTTTCCACATTCCTCGATTGTTCCCGAGCTGAGATCCAGAGTTACAGTTCTCAAAGAGGATCCACTCGATTCTAGATCATACATCTTTACCTGACGGTACGCATATATATACACACATTCTGTCCTTTATTATCCTGGTATTACACCATGAGGAGCCCTGCCTGTGCTTTGTTCTAGTGACTATTTTCTTCTGGATTGACCATCTGGATACAGGCTTACACGTGGCTGCCACTCACACATGAGTGAAGTGATTGTGGACTATCGATTATTATATCTGATATTATACAGTGTTGTGAATTTTTTATATATTTTAATACTTACCGATGTGGTAGATAGCGCCAGAGTATATCAATTGTTGTGTGTATATATATATATATATATATATATATATATAAAGCGGTCTATTAATAATTGACGTTAAATAACTATTTAATAACTGCTATCTGACATTCCTCTCACCTATCTGACTTCGCTTCCTTCCATCTTAAATATTGTAGCAAGACTGATCTTCCTCTCTGACTGCTCCACATCTGCTGTATCACTTTGCCACTGACTCCCTGTGTCCTCCAGATTCCAGTTAATATTACTCACCATTACCTACAAAGATCTCAACAACACCCCTCCTGCATACATCTCAAATCCCATATCAAAATACTTTCCCTCCCGTTCTCTTAGATCTACCTCTGACCTGCGCCTTGTCTCGTCTCTGGTAACCACCTCTCACTCCCACCTACCAGACTTCTCCCGTGCTGCTCCCCCATTATGACTTATGGAATCCCCTAGCACTGCCCGTTCACACATGTAGAGTGGCACTGGAAGACTTGGCTCTGAGCTTTGTTAAATAGCGAGAAGCCAAAAGAGCTTTTCTCCCTTTGTTAAATAGGCCTATTTAATAACTATATTTCATAGCACATTATAGTGAAAGCTACCACCATCCCACACAGCACATTATATATTATTAGATAACTGGATGGAAGTGAAGGTTTACAGACCCCTCAAATCTGTTCCAATGCATGCTCCGGGAGATTAAAATGAAACACAATAAGTCCACGTGTACTGTGAGTCGTACGATGTAGGACTAGAGAACTGGGACAGCCACGTAGCGTAGGTTTGCTCAGTTCCAAAAATCCACTAGCTTGTTTCATTCCTGGCGCTCAATACAGTAAAACAGTTACAGGAATCTATTCCAATTTATTACAGTATGTTAATCTAGATTTATTGGCAGTTAGAATTTATGCTATACGGGTCAATACACTCGCTCCTGCCTGTATTGACATCTTAGGTGAGACGTATAGCGCTATGACAGGTTTAGCGGAAGTTATGGATCAGTAATAAACAGTAGGTAATGTAGGGCATTGTGTACACATATGAAAATAACACTGAACCTAAATGCAAGTTGACCTAATACAAATGGCATCTTATAACATTCAAAATGATAGAATATATCTTAGAATATATCTAAAAGCTTCCATACTTTGTCTTGAGTTATGGCGTCTAGCACTGTATCTAACCGTCTTAAGCTAGGTACACGTTGCCTAATTTTCCACCAACTTTTTATGCTGATCGATTTAACATCCGATCGATGGTCCGATCGCTCGGTCCATAGACTGCATACACACTAGTCTTGTTTTAGACGATAAATAGAAGAGCAACCGCCCCGATAGCGACTTTTACAGCCATGTTGTCGTGAACAATGATTTTGATTTCGTACACACTGATGCGATAATTGCGGGTCATGTAACAATATACCAAAGACATTAGCCTAAAGGGGCAGAGCTTTTACTATAGTTAACACCTAAAAAGGCATAAAAAACAGAAGACAACAAAATTCAGCTAAAATTCTTGAATTAAACTGTTGCATTAACACTATGTGGTTTATTCTGGGTATGTTACAAATATTAGTTAATAAAGGTTACTAAAGGTTAATATTAGTTTATAATGTTTATAAGTTTAATCGTTTATACAGGTATAAGTTTAGAAAGGGTAAATATGAATAGGTTGCCAATTTAGATGTAATGGGTTGGTATAACACAACACTTTAGTAAGCTGGCTGCCATATGCTAGATGCATCAATGTAATAGACTACTGCTATCGCTATTCCCTTACAATCATCTAATTAACAAGTCAGTGATGTGAGGACACCGCACCACGTGGGACAGGTACAGGCATATGAAATTTACATACACACACCCCCAACGGAGCCCCGGCTCGAGGAAGTATCGGAGGATTATCGTGGATCGATCATCATCATCATCATCATCATTTATTTATATAGCGCCAACATATTCCGTAGCGCTTTACAATTGGGGACAAACATAATAAACTAATAAACAAACTGGGTAAAACAGACAAAGAGGTGAGAAGGCCCTGCTCGCAAGCTTACAATCTATGGGACAATGGGAGATTGACACATGAGGTTAGGTCTACATTTTGCATTTTGGCCCAGTCAGCCTGCAAAGGTAAAAGTGACTCATAAGCTAAATGAACCCGTCACACAACAATGTTGGTCAGGGGGCAGCCGTCCCGCGTGAAACTGTGTAACAGGCTAAAGGTAGCGAGGTTAAGAGGCTGGCCGAGGAATATTATAAGCTTGTCTGAAGAGGTAGGTTTTCAGTGAACGCTTGAAAGTTTGTAGACCAGAGGAGAGTCTTATTGTGTGAGGGAGAGAATTCCATAGAGTGGGTGCAGCCCGAAAAAAGTCCTGTAACCGGGAATGGGAGGATGTAATGAGGGTGGATGAGAGACGAAGATCTTGTGCAGAACGGAGTTGCCGAGTTGGGAGATATTTTGAGACAAGAGAGGAGATGTATGTTGGTGCAGCTTTGTTGATGGCCTTGTAGGTTAGTAAAAGTATTTTATATTGGATTCGGTACAAAACAGGCAGCCAGTGTAGAGACATACAGAGTGATTCAACAGAGGAAGAACGATTTGCAAGGAAAATCAGTCTTGCCGCAGCGTGCAAAATAGATTGTAGGGGTTTAAGTCTGTTTTTGGGAAGACCAGTAAGGAGGGAATTGCAATAGTCAATGCGGGAGATGATAAGGGCATGAATTAAGGTCTTTGCAGTATCTTGCGTGAGATATGTGCGAATTCTGGAAATTATATTTAGATGCATGTAGCAGGATTTAGATATAGAGTCAATGTGGGGAACAAAGGATAGGCGTGAATCAAGGATTACACCTAGGCAGTGAGCTTGTGGGGTGGGATTTATGGTCATGTTATCAACAGAGATAGAAATGTCAGGTATGCTCTTGTTGGCGGGTGGGAATATTATTAACTCTGTTTTAGAAAGATTAAGTTTGAGTTGGCGAGAGGACATCCAAGATGAAATGGCAGAAAGACAGTCAGTTACACGGGACAACTCAGATGCCGAGAGATCAGGAGAGGATAGATAGATTTTGGTATCATCTGCATAGAGATGATACTGAAAGCCAAAGGAACTTATTAGATTTCCAAGAGAAGCGGTATAGATAGAGAACAGCAGAGGACCTAGCACTGAGCCTTGTGGTACTCCAACTGATAAAGGAAGCGGAGCAGAGGTGGCTCCAGAGAAATTAACAGTGAAAGAGCGATTAGAAAGGTAGGATGAGAACCAGGATAGAACAGTGTCTTGAAGCCCTAAGGATAGCAGCGTTTGCAGGATCATAAGTTTATACACACTACACTCTGGAAAGGTGATTGGAACGAAAATATTGAACGGTACGACCAACTAATTGAGGCGACAATCAACCATTTGGGAAGACTTTCGACCATCGTTTCACTACACACACTGACCCGACTTTCGAATGAGCGATCGTATGTCGGCTGGTTGAGTTGATTATTGGACGAAAAACCTGTAGTGTGTACCCAGCTTTACCTATCTCACCACGGGCTATTGCTCTCTCTTATCAGGCATTTCAGCCTGAAAAAAGGGTCTCTGTACTGTTTTTTATTAGATGTAAACTCAACACACCCATTACCATTCAGACCTGATTGTTGATCGAGCAATGAACTGGACTGACGGTGGTCCTGCATGTAAAACTAGATTTAGAGTCAAGAAGTCTGAAAAATCATTCCTCCAATTCTGGCAGATATATTTGTGAGTATATTATAACGTTGCTTTTTATATACTATATCTTGGCTTTTAATAATCATTTAACAATGACCCTTACTGAGTATGACTCATGAGTCTTTTGGCGTCACTATTCTTAAACCTGGCTGATCCAAGAGCCCTTAAATGCTTTAAAATTGGCGGTCTGGAAATAAACGCGTACCAACAAAACGGTTCACGGTGAATCACCTTTCAGCAAGATCACTGAAATGATCAACCAGTAAATTGACCAGCTAGTGGTATTTCACTGTATAGCCATTTACAAGTAATGAGAATGCAGCCCATACTACCCGGTCAGTTAATGACAGTTGCATTATACTGGTGCGGATTCTCCATCTGTTTCTTAGAAGCTCTTAGTGGATGGAACAAACGATTCTGGCAGATGTCATCATTTCTACAATCAGCGTGTGACAGCTGTACAGGACACTGGCTAAGCCAGGGATAAATGTATGGAAATATAACAAACATGTTCCATTACCCTGCAGGATAAAAGGAATTTCATTAGGCAGAAGTTCTGTCAGCGGTAAAACGCAACACATGAATGCTAATCCCATTACATACGTCTATCTGTCTGCGAAGGTGCAAAGACCTGCAGATGGATTGTTCTAATCTTATAACACAAGGAGTCACATGTGTGCAGGATTGTAAGGTTCTATCACAATCTTATCACACAGTATGTTTAGTAAGGAGATTCAAATACGATATTTAAAGAATAGGTCAGTTATTTGCACTGTGGACAAGTTTTATATTATATACAGATTATAATGTCATTGGATGTAATTGGAAGGGAGAAACTGTAGCACTTGAGTTTAATTAAAAAGAACATATTTTAATACATATCTGCAGTGGTGAGAGAACATTTGAGCCCCTTAAATGCCAGCCCTTGCTAGATGTCAGCCCCTATACCTGGGAGATGAGTGCATTGAATTTTAACTGCATTTTAATGGCGTTTGAATGGCGTTTATATAGGTCAGTGTAGGACCTGCATACAATGAGGTACCCTTGACGAAATAGCAAGTAGGCGTGCCTGTGAGGATCCATTGAAAGAGAGTCGGTCCCTCTTTCCTTGTGTTCTCCTTCTGCCATTGCATCTCACTCTGTGCCTCTAGGCTGCTTTCCTGGCCCTGTTTTCTTGAACCTATGCCTTCTTCATGTTGGACATTACCACATAGTTGCCTACTCTCCCGGAATGTCCGGGAGACTCCCAAATTTGTGGGAGTTCTCACGGATTCCCGGGAGAGCAGGGCAGCCTCCCGCATCCTGCCCACTTCGTTAGTGAAGTGGGTGGGGATGGGGCTAGTCACAGCACCCTGGCCCCACCCCCTGTTATAATAGGCCAAATTAGGTAAAGTTTATCAGAGGGGCGGGCCTAAAGACACGACTCGCGTGGCCACTCCCCCAGGAAGCAGCAGCGAGATCTCCCCCCCGGAGATCTTGCTGCCAACGTTTCATTATCATCACTCTCACTCGCTGTCCTGTAAATAACCTGATCTTCATTGCCAAGTTATCTGTACTCTACCAGTAGATGTCTGGTCTTTGTATTATTTTATTTTTATGTGTTATGTAATGTGTTGCGGATCAATAATGTGCGTGTACACTACTGTAAATGTCACGAACGGTACTGTGGACCGCTTTTGGCACCTTATAAATAAAAAGTTTCTCATTAATAATAATGAGAAACTACTGCACTGTGAAGCTCTGCTGTGGGGAGTTGGGCGGCAGACGCCTCACTCTGTTAGATATGAGGCTTTCTTTAACATTTCGTTAGTGCTGGACATGCAATAGGTCAGTTGTACCTAATCTTCTGACCTGCGTGACTGCTATCGTTAGCCAGTCTACCCCAGGACACAGCAATACAGCCACCTAAGACCCTTATATCACCTACTAATAAAGGGAATCTAATTAATAAAATAATTTGCATTGTGACTTATTCTTTCATGTGTTCATTTAACACAGTCATGCAGTCTGTACCCTCAATGTTGGGAAAAATTAGTAATTTATGACACCATCACTCTGTGTGATGGTGCTCATATGAAATAGTTGAGGAATGGACCTGAAATGTCCAAATTTAAAGCAGATTAGCCTCCAAGCACACCAAGGCTGCACTATTGTGCGACCATGACCAAAATAAACAGTGGCTTCAACTAAACAGAGTGCACACGTTGGGGCTGACGCAGAGTGGGAGGCATGCCTGTTTGCACAGTGTATTTTGTGTGAAATCGCTCTTCACATGTCAATAAATTGGGGCATATGCATCTATGTTGACTTTCATGATCCTTACAATTACGCCTGACTGCGCCTGAAGAGGCAGGACGGGGGGCGGAAGGGGCAATCTAACATTGACTGAGTACAGAAAGGTGTGTTTATGCGGCTCATGAAGACCTACAGAAATTCCCATATACACCTGTTAAGAAGCATGTCTTTCGCACCTGCTATAGAGCATGGCCAGATACTGATGACTTTGGTAAGCCAAACAACATGGCAGATCCATTTCTGGCTTTGGGTCTTGTGCAAAGAGGATCCCAGTTGAGTTTGACTCTAATTGAAATTGACTAGGCACCTCCTTTAGTCAATGCCCCCTCCTTAGTTTTATGGCAGAGCACATGGATTTGTTGTCAAAGTGTGCGGCATATGCTGAGGCACAAATTTTTGCTCTGTCTGCTGGAAGAAATTTGGCGGATTGAGAACGTTCTTCGCTATATGCGGAGAAATCAGATGTTGTTTCTTTGGATGGGATTATATAATTGAGATAAAATGCCAGAGAGGGCACATTAACAGGGGTGTCCCCTTCTTTGTGGAAGCATACATAGCCTTTTTCTCCCCACAAAAAAGGCCTTGAATTCTCCGCCAGCTCTGAGGTCCATAACATCAAGTCATGTTCCTAATGGGACACAGTTCCCACCTTACAGTTCTGCGGCAAAACACATCCGACCAATGTAAGAAATAGTTTCAAACACATTAAATGATATTGTAATAAAGGCAGACCTAGGGGTAAATGTATCAAGCTGAGTGTTTCTGTCAGGTTTGAAAAGTGGAGATGTTGCCTACAACAACCAATCATATTCTAGTTATCATTTATTTAGTACATTCTACAAAATGATAACTAGAATCTGATTGGTTGCTGTAGGCAACATCTCCACTTTTCAAACCCACCGTAAACTCTCAGCTTGATAGATTTACCCCTAATGTTTTCTCTCTCTCTCTCTCATGAGTCATCTGAAACATTAGGGAAACTTAATTGAGCGGAATTCTAGGACAAATGCGAAAATTTTTAGTGAACAAAGGGAGTGTCCTTAAAGTGTTAGTAGGTTGGACTTTTATGTGTAGCTTTTAATGTTTCCATCCTGTATATTTTCCAACAACCCACAAACCTGGGGGCAGATTGATTTTTCAGGGACATTTCCAAAGACCGTACCTTGAGATGCCCTTGTGCAGATAAAGAAGCTGTTCGGGTCCACAGATTTCGTGGTTCTTAAATGATTCTTAATGATTCCTGAGGAAGCACCCAGTGGTCTTAACATGTACTGTGCTTCAGCATATGAGGGCGATGCAATAATGGCGGCCACCAGGAACGGCTTGTAAAAATACAGCTCATAAAATAACCAATTCATTTATTAAAAGAAAAATAACTGTACTGTTAAACATATTAACAAAATATGTAAAGACCGCAGCGTTCTGCCAGCGATAACGACCACTGACTGGCGATCATTACTTGGAGACAGCAGTGATTCTGCTGTATATAATAAAATAAGTCTCAATTACATTTTGCTATAACATTTTTTTTACCGATGTGCCGGTAGCTTCAGCTTTGTCAGAGGGCAGGATGAAGATTAGGGGAGAAAAAAGGTCGATCTTAACCCATTGACATGATCGTTCATCTACTTTCGTGCTTTTGAATGCGGAATTAAAGGGTGTTAAATGAGTCCATTAAAAGTTATTAAAGTCATCTATTTCTACAGGGTGTATTTTCAAAGGAACATTTGTTGTATCTTGTCACATCATCTCTCAATGCTTTACAGTTTAAATGTAGTTAAGGCTTCCAATTGTCTTCACTGTTCATTCGGGTTTTCTCATTTGGTTCTCTCGGGTGCAATCAATTACTTTCTTTTTCATTTCTTTTAAGTGCGGCTTTTAGGCAATAAATTGTAGATTGTAAATCAAAATAATAGCTAAAGAAAGCGAACTGCTGAAAAAGTAGACGCATAAGTCCTTGTCATCCCTATTATCCCTATTTTCCTAAAGGAACCTTGGTGCCTATTTAATGGTCTCCACAGCTGCAAGGGCCCTAAACCTAAATCTACAACAGCTTGTTCTTGATACTAGCCTTCCATAGGAAACTCCCTTCCAAGCCTGGGACACTGTATAATTGATGTGGCTGGACCCTGCCCCTGCTTCACACAGCTCTGCTTGAAAAGGGAGAGCTGCGTACACCTAACAGTAGTGCACGCAGCATTGCCCATGTATATTATGGGGATAGGAAGTGTTGGAGAGCAGCCAAGCACTGTCTAAAATTATAGCCCCGCCCCCATGCATGCTGGTCACGCACATTGGCGGCGTGGTGTGGAAACCTCCCTCTACAAATCCTGCGTTTGCTAATGCCTTCTTTGAGGACTCCTTTTGGCTTAACTATGCCCCATGGAGGATCCAGATGTGGTCAAATTCTCTTAGATGTATTTTATATACTGATCTGCTGCATGGCATTGAAGAGAGTTTTTATTGTCAAATTCTTTCCGCAACCACCTACTAGTTGAGCTGATGGTGTACTGTGGACTTATTTTCTCTCCTCCATGATGTGTGGCAATGGACATCATAGCCATGATGTGCTCGATTTGGACCAGGACATGCTTAACTTAGTTTCCCTATTTTAACTCTGGATTTTGAATGCCGTACACAAATCTTTTTAGGTATCTCAAGTTGCATCATTCCTTTCACATGCATGCAGCAAACTATATTTCACAACTTTTAGCAGATATTTCTCTTCTACTTTAAATTGACTTTCCCTAGCATTGACCTCAAGCTCTCCTTGACCACCTGGATCTTTCACTTTCAAATCTTTACTGTGAACAAGTCAATGTTGAGGTTCTAGACTGATGCAAGCAGGGCCTCTATTTCTTCTGCTAAAAAGGAGAATTAATAGATTTTGCACTTTTGTATTATAAAGTAGCTATGACTACCCTTCTGTCACAATAAAATGTGGAAAACACAAGAAAGACATACAGAAGTTTTTAAGGTTTTTTTGAACAAACAGCATACACTCCCCAATGATTATAATTAGAAGAATCTTCAATAAAAAGAGTCAACTAAAAAAACCAAAAAAGAATCCTGGAAGGGGTGTTGTCTAGGAGCACATTCTGGTGGTTGAACAATATTGCAGCCTTGGAGGGATTGGAGGCTAATCTGTTTTACGTCTGCACATTCTGTTCCCAGCAGTTACGTAATCCTTCAACAACCAACACACAATCCCAGCATGGAAAGGAGGCAATTTAGTATATCTCTACAGGAGTATTGAGAAGAAGCTCGTCTCATAGAGATCTGAGACAGAAGCCAGGAGATGTGTAAGGGATGTGATTTTGTGTTTCTATGATTTAAGACTAAGTTAGAGGTGATAACTGCAGCACACCCAGAAGGAGCTTTGCATTTTGAAGAGTGCAAAATAGCTTTGTTTCCTGACTGCAGACATTAAAGGATCATCTTCATTATTATTTTATTATTATTATTACCATTTATTTATATAGCGCCACTAATTCCACAGCGCTGTACGGAGAACTCACATCAGTCCCTGCCCCATTGGAGCTTACAGTCTAAATTCCCTAACACATACACACACAGACACCCAGACACCCAGACACACAGACACACAGACACCCAGACACCCAGACACCCAGACACCCAGACACACAGACACACAGACACACAGACACACAGACAGAGACACAGACTAGGGTCAATTTGTTAGCAGCCAATTAACCTACCAGTATGTGTTTGGAGTGTGGGAGGAAACTGGAGCACTCAAAGGAAAACTCTGAAAACCCAACATACAAGCTCCTTTAATAAAATGTGTGGGAATAACACTGTTAAGGCCAGACTCAGGTCTTGTCATCTGCTACACAACGTTCCTGGTTAAAATGTGAAGTGGATTTTTCTGTCTGTAGCTTATTAACAAAATTGTGAGTTCCCTGTCTTCCCACTGATGACTGTTCCAGTTTTCCTTTCTTTAGCCCCCACCCAGTGTGTAGGGTTTTTTTTTTTACAAGTTACTTTACATCATTAGTACCTGGGTTAGTGCAAATTTTCTGACACATAGTTGTTTCCACACACATTTCTATCTGTTACTTTTCCTGTGATTGCTATTCTGTTTCTTACTAGTCTCTATTCTACTGTAAGAAATATATATAAATACTGACATGTAGCCTATTTTACAGCTAATCTGGGGCACGTTCTTATTACACTTTTGGAAAATGTTTCCATGTGGACCCATGATGGATGAACATGCTGGAAGAAAACTAGGTTCACAGTTTTCTCCTAATGTAATTCTCATTAGAGCCTAATGTATGACTTAAGTCATGAGAGTGATGCCCTTGGATTGTCCTTCTGACCTCACGTAGTTGTAGTGTTGGGTTATCCTCGTGGTGGGGTTTCCTGGCTCAACCATGAATGTCAGATGGGTCACCAGGAATCTCAGGATAATGCTCAGGGCCTTAACCATCAACCTGAAGGCAGTGGGGGAAAGGACAGAGCTAGGATGGGGTGTGCTGGGACTTGTAGTTCCACAACAGCTGGAGAGCAAGGGTCGCCTAAGCCTTGGTTAAAGGTTACAAAAATAAATAGAAAGACTACTGTCATAAATAAATAAATCTTTCATATTCCCCCGACATATAAAATGACTTTGTTCTGTGCATGGTCATATAGTTTAGTGCATGTGCACCCATTTGTAATAGGAAGCACCTGGATTTACATCTGCACCATCTAATGACAGTGGTACAGCCAATCGTGGGTTGTACCTTTCTGTGTCCGGGCAAAGATTTTGTTTTGTGGGATGAGATTATTTACACGAGATAAAGGAATAGAAGAAGGTATTCAAGGAGCATTCACTGTTTTTCAAGGAGATCGAACAACATTCTCCTTCGTAATTATGAACATTATGGGTACTCATCACGTCACATAATCGGGATTCTTCCTATATCCTCCCGGGTGCATTTTTGCAGGAAATTTAACTTCTAGACGCATTTTAACCGAAGTAAAGAAAAATAAACACACAAAACTCACAAATAATCCACACAGTCCTGATGTTCTCCCACTCTCAATGTTAATTTAAAATAGAAATTAGGATAAAATGATAAGCATTTTATAAGAAAAATTGAAAGGTTTAAATGAGTGACAAGGGTGGCCCTAAAGTTTTAGTAGGTTGGACTTTGAAGCAACATTTTCTTTATTTCCACCATGCGGATTCCTTATTAGATGTAGACGCAGTCGGCTCCTTCTTCTACTCTTTCCCACTTTTCCAATTTCATATTTGTTACTTTATAAAGAGGATCCTGGAACATTCCACCAGAGTTAGATTATAGACCATGCGACCAGGGGTGCTAGCGCCACAAATTAAGTATCCCATCTGCATTGCAGAACATATTTCTGCATGTTAGGTGCAATTCCATACCTCCCAACATGTCTATTCCAGTAGCGGGACAGGGGGCGTGGCCACAATGCCATGGGGGTGTGATCAAATCGCCATCGGGGCTTGGCCCCACCACCAGAGAGCTGTCTAGCATTTTAAAGTGCTAGGCTGCCCATTAGATACCTGTCTTCCCCCGTCATTGCCACCCAGGCGGGGCAACGGGACAGAGCCCTAACATTAGGACAGTTGGGAGGTAAGCAATTCTTACCATATCCTGGGCTTTATAAGTTAATATTTATTAAAGCGGAGAATTTAAAATACAAAACATATGTAATATAATGCAATAGGTACACACAATAAGTAGAATAATCTTGTCTTGATGGAGATTGCAGTGCTTCTACATTATCGTGCATGAAGTACTTAGATGTGCTAACTCAGCAGTAACTATGCTATTGCTGTGTTCTAGGATTACCCAAAGCCTATGCTGGTATTATATGAAAGAAGTGCATCACACATGAGACTATTTCAACAATGGCATGTGTTTGACTGCAGCGATTTAAATACACCGTATGGGAGGCATTCTAGATATATTTGTGAAGCTACATAAAGCCTATTCATATTGGATCGGCTTATATATTATAGTTATTAGTCCTTTACATATGAGATGTGACCCAGTAAGGGCTCGCTGACAAGAGCGTTTCTTCCTTCTGTTGCGTTCTGAACAGATGACTCGTAGACAGAAAACACAGCGACTGTTTCACTCCCCTAGGGACCATTGATCCCTCTAGAATTATGATTTGCAATGCTGTCTGTGTGAATAGATGATATGTTTCACCATAGGGATCAATGGTCCCCAGAGCTGTTAAATATTCACTGAGCTTTTTCTCAGTCAGTGTTGGGTTAATAATGCAACAGAGGGATAAAGGGGAAAGCAATTGCGTGATTGAGCTCTAGGAATTGAGAAGGTCTGATGTACCATATATTCTTGCAAACAAGAATATTGGGGCCTATTTATCAATCCCATTTTTCATTAAAATGCCCCGAAAACAGCTGTTTTTGGGGGATAGCAGCATAATTAAGTATTCTGTTAATTTATGACTAGAGTATTGCAGAAGATACCTTTTGGAACTGTTACTTTGCACCATATAACCAGTTTTGAAAATCAAAGATTCTTCGGAAAACTGCTTTTCCTTTGAAGAATTTCAATAAATTGTCCCATATTTTTACAATATTCAAACAGAAACTGAAAAGTAGAACGTATACATCTCATTGACATTACAGGGATTGTTCTCTTTAAGTTAACACCTCCCTCCATAAGTACTGATTCTTGCAAATAACAGACCAGCGCCAATTTCTGACCAAGGTAATGCAGAATGGAAGGACTCCCGCTATGTATCACGGCTTAGATAACTTGTGGATCTCTTGCTTCTGACTGGCTGGGAATGCTGAAACTTACAGTTCACCAATATTTGGAAAGCTACACGTTATCCACCTCTGAGTCACTTATTAATGAGCAGAGTTTGTCCAATAACTGAAAACCCTATAAAGTTTATATGAGCTGGGTGAGACTAATTTAAACTGTGTTTTATTTGACAAAGTGACCTCTATAAAGTACGGTTACTGAAATAATATACTTTCTATTGTATCTATCCTTAGATTGTACGCTCCCTTGAGCAGGGCCATCTCTCCTCCTGTTTCCTGCACCTTTTACTCTGCTCTCCAGCTACCTTTCCCCCCACCCCTCTGGGGGTCTCCCCGCCATCCGCGCCCTTCCTCTTGGGCTCCGGCGCCTGCCGGTCTTCCCTCCGCCCTCTCTCTAGCTGTGCTCTGAGCTTACTGAGTCACTGTGCTTATTGTTTACTGTATTTTGCCGTCCCACCTTGTACTGTACTTGTTTGTCCCTGTACGGCGCTGCGGACACTGAGTGGCGCCTTATAAATAAAAATTAATAATAATAATAATAATAATAATAATAATAATAATATTGTCTATTTATTCTTTATATATAAAACTCTCTAAAAAATGTAGGTTAAAATTACCAGAAATCATTGACTGAACAGTATGTAATTATACATAGGTAAACTTACAGTTATCACTGAAGTCATCCACTAATATGATTTCCTGTATTAGGTGCATAGGTGTTCGATTTAATACACTGTAGAAAAAAAATATATAATTAGTATTGTTACTAAATATTTTGTTATCATCAAGTCTACTTCTATATGGAAACTCATATACTAGAAATGAAACCAGGCAATCACAAGAAAAGAAACT
Organism: Mixophyes fleayi; assembly: GCF_038048845.1. Classification (NCBI taxonomy): domain Eukaryota; kingdom Metazoa; phylum Chordata; class Amphibia; order Anura; family Limnodynastidae; genus Mixophyes; species Mixophyes fleayi. Next base: position 337,714,784 of record NC_134404.1, on the reverse strand, counting down.
TACGTACATTTACAATGAAACTATTCCAAAGTAAAAGTAAAAATGCTAAATATTTATTATAAAAGCCCAATGTATTAACAGTAAATAGTAAATAAATATTTACATTCCCAAGAATCAAACTGCATCAATATCATGATCATCATCATCATTTATTTATATAGCGCCACTGATTCCGCAGCGCTGTAGAGAGAACTCACTCATATCAGTCCCTGCCCCATTGAAGCTTACAGTCTAAATTCTCTAACATACATACACAGACAGACAGACAGACAGAGAGAGACTAGGGTCAATTTTGATAGCAGACAATTAACCTACCAGTATGTTTTTGGAGTGTGGGAGGAAACCAGAGCACCCGGAGGAAACCCACGCAAACACGGGGAGAACATACAAACTCCACACAGATAAGACCATGGTCGGGAATTGAACTCAAGACCCCAGCGCTGTGAGGCAGAAGTGCTAACCACTAAGCCACCGTGCTGCCCCCAATGTGTATATATATATCTGTATATAATACTTTATTGCAACGCTTGAATCAGATGGATTACAATAGTATTAATTATATAGACGGTATCACAGGGAGGAAATAAATTAGCCGCAAAGACACTTCGCGGCAGAAGTTGTCAGATATCTCCACTCATTTTTTATTTCACCTTAAAGAGGTAAAAAATTAGCAGAGATTTGCCAGCAAGGTGCGCTGCGCGATGAATTAGCTGAATGCAAATTACTGAAATTTCACCAAATTTCAGGATTGGACAAATCCCTTTACCCATCTGTCATAACTTGCAGAGAGATCAGTAACACGTTTACAGTGGAGATGAAATATCTTAAGTTCTGTCAAGGTATGCCAACTTTTACATATAAATTCTTGAATGTTTCATGATGTCTTTTTCTAATGCTCGTTGTGCATCCCCCACCTGTATTTCAACCCCGTGTTGGCCATTTAATATAATTATTGCAGGGAAGAACAAAGTCTAGCAGACTGGTTAAATAGGCCCTTTTCCCTTATCCGCCGTTTCTAGAACATTACAGTGATAAGAAAAATACCAAGTTGTCTTTAATTTAACTGTATGAAAATAAGAATGCACAATTATTGGAGATAAGCAAACCTTTTGTGTGTTGGATTTGAAGACCTGTTCTTCCCAGAAAATTGTATTATTGTGTCTAGTTTAGATAATATGAACCGAGAGTACAGCCCAATAGGAAGACACATTAAAATTATTCAAGAAAAATAATTTGATCGCGAGTATGACATTAGTTAATATAAGACATTGCAAATAAAAAGAAAACCTTGTGCGAAATGTATCAAGCCACAACAGGACATTTTGAATAATATATAGATATTGATACAGTAACAGGAAGGGGCAGAACACAGAATCAGGGCCGTAACTAGGGCTGTGCGACAGGGGCGACCGCCCAGGGCGCAACACTGAAGGGGGGCGCAATTTAGGAATATTTTAGGTTAATTTGGTTAAAATTGAGGGCTAGGGGGGTGGCATTTGTCTTTCTCGCCCAGGGCGCTAGAATTGTAAGTTACGGCTCTGCACAGAATCACCGGGTACCATAGCAAAATATGAGGGCCCAGCAATTATTATTATCTGTTACTTATAAGGCATATAGACAATAGATCCACAGCACCGTACAGAGGGTATACAGCAAGACACAGGATAAAGAGAACAAAACAGTAAAGGCAAAAAACAGGACAATAACAATATAGGCAGAATAATAACCTGTCAAAGATTAACATAGTCAACACTGAGGAGCGAGGAGATGGATGACCTCTCTACAACATGAGGCAATGGGGGTAAGGGGAAATAAAAGGTAGTAATACAGTAAAAGATGAACCTTTCGCCAAGAGATTTGGCGCAGCAAGCAGGATCAGAATCCTTGATTGATTGAGTGAAGGAAGGAAGGCTTTTGTATGCTGGTGGTAAAAATTTTGGAGAAAGGAGGACACTGGGGAAATGTGTTTTAAGACCCTGCTGCTTGAAGCCTAGGAGAGAAATAGAGAGCCTGGTTGGGAGAGGGAGTGAGTTCCAGAGGAAGACAGGAACACCGGAGAAGTCTTGGGAGCGAGAGTGTGAGAAGGTACTTAGGGAAGAGGAGAGGCGGCGGTCATTGGCAGAACAAAGAGGATGGGAGAGAGTGTGGAGATAAGATTGGAGATATAAATAGGAAAAGATTGGGATAGGGCTTTATAGGTGAAGGTACAAAGTTTGAACTGGACTCTGGACTCTGCTCCACCCCACCCCTGGTCATCCGCTGTTGTGGGCACGTGAAGCTCCAGCACATGCCCAGAAGAGGGGCTTCTGCTTTTCTGCACTGCCGGGCTGCCCTCATCTCTGGGTCCCATAATGGACGTACCCCTTGCAGAGGCAGTAATTTCACCACTGGTAAAAAGTGTATCAAGGCATATGACAGAAGGAACCATGCCTGGGGTGCCAACTTGTGGAGGGTAGAACAATTCTGATCAGAATGTTTCATTATAAGGGAACCTAGAATTTAGCTTCATATTAAGTGCACTCACAAGTTTTTCCCAATCATATTTGCTCATTGCAAAAAAAAAATAATCGGTGGTCAGTGAAATTCTCCTAACCAGCTTAGCAAAGGTGTCCCACACAGCAGCACACTGGCGAAGTGATCTCACTGGCTCCAAGTAAATTGATAGGTTGCGTTCTCATGAACATTGGTTCAATCCACAAAAATGGATGCCTACCTTGTGTAAAGGCAGCAAGTCTTTAAAGGCCTATTTGCCACACCTCTCCTGTATAGGGATAGGTACAAACCCAAGGAGTCTGCAGGAACAGGCTGCAGACAGGGTTCCATCTTGGTCTCTCATGCAGCACACAAATACACAGCAGCGCCACAGGGGTGCAATTGGATTGTTGTTTTCTTTGATTGGTTTGTAGTGTTTGGGTGGACGTTAAAACTCTGTCTTTTCTTGTGAGAGGAGCTACCGATGCCAGCTAGCTGCCCGGTAACTAGGCAGGTAAACTGTGTCTAACCAGAGCAGGGGTCACCTAGTGTCATCCTGACAAACGTCTGCTGTGCTAGTTGTGATTTGAACAATAAAAAGCACAGTTTTTCCAAGCAAGAAGCAGTTTGTGTCTGACATCTGCTGGGTGTCAGTATCACACAGACGAGAGTATTTTGTGTTTTGGACCCTATTGTTTTAAACTAGTCCCTGCTGCCTCTGTTGAGCCAAATCAAACATTACAAATCAGTTTTTGATCAGTCCAACCCTATTTTCAAAAAAGAAATACAGAAGCCTTCGAGAGTTTTCGTTCTTTGCCACAGAAGGTATTTAGCTACTAAAAACTGCCAAAGTCTTTTCATATTTTGTCCATTGTTAATAAAGTAATTAGGAAGCTTTTAGTTTTTAGGAAAAAAAACTGCTGTGCTGTTCACATCCATAGCCTCATTAATTAGATTATTTTTACAATTCTTATGACATGTCAGATGGCGCTGCATATTCCCCATCCCCGCAGGACCCAGCCGTGTGACGGAGTGGAGAGACGGACCATCTGCTGCACTGTGGTCAGTCAGTTGTCTGTGATGTCACATCGCAATATGGGAAGGATGCGGGTTATTGAATGGGCATGTTGCACATTATTCTATTTCGGTTCATGGATGATTTCCAAACCTTGATGGGGATGTTTTTTTACATGCTTTAAAAGAAACATATGCTCCAGAGGATATTTTTCTTACTTTTTATTCCCAGGAAACAAACAATGGAACTATCAAAGTCAATCATTTAGAGTTTGGATTCATTAATCACAATTAGAACAATGAATTTAACCTCAAAAACTCTTCCAACATAAGGGGGGTAAATGTATCAAGCTGAGAGTTTTCAGGCGGATTTGAAAAACCAATCAGATTCTAGCTATCATTTATTTAGTGCATTCTACAAAATGACAGCTAGAATCTGATTGGTTGCTATAGGCAACATCTCCACTCTTCAAACCCGCCAGAAAACTCTCAGCTTGATACATTTCCCCCAAGATATTTATTATTTGTGCTTAAAGGGACAATATAATCAAATTGTTCCCTATCTAATGCCTCATGTCCTCCCCTTATCATTGCAGGTGGAGATGCTGGAAAGTCATTATTGGTTCTCCACTATTAAGTTGCCCAACAAAGCCCAAGTGTGACGAGTTCACCGTCCAATTTAGCTACTGAGATAAGATCCAGCAGGTCGGCACTTCGGTAGAGATAGTTGATCACTTCCAATGCCAGTGCCGTTGGAAGATGGTCCATAATCCAGGGCGACAAAAATCATTTTCAGATATGTAATCAAAATTGATGCACAGGAAAAAAAGTTTATGTAAATGCTTACTTTGTTTTTTGCAAAAGGATGACAGTTTAAACCTGATTAGGCAGCACGGAGGCTCAGTGGTTAGCACTTCTGCCTCACAGCACTGGGGTCATGAGTTCAATTCCCGACCATGGCCTTATCTGTGAAGAGTTTGCATGTTCTACCCGTGTTTGCGTGGGTTTCCTCCAGGTGCTCCGGTTTCCTCCCACACTCCAAAAACATACTGGCAGGTTAATTGTCTGCTAACAAATTAACTCTAGTGTGTGTGTGTCTGTGTGTATATTAGGGAATTTAGACTGTAAGCCCCAATGGGGCAGGGACTGATGTGAGTGAGCTCTCTGTACAGCGCTGCGGAATTAGTGGCGCTATATAAATAAATGGCGATTATGATGATTATTAGTTGCTATGTGTTACAGATTCCTTTATTTTGTGCTGCCAAAAAGGGATTGTGACCAGAGTGGGCTACCAGGCACTGTCAATAACGGTTCAGCCCACCCGAGACCCCTTCTTATCAGGAAGAATGACAGCGGTAGTTTCTCTTATGACTCTTAAATGTTATAATTTAGCCCAACTGTATTATACATGAATTTTGTTAAAGACGGCTTCTATTTTAAGTACTAGGACTTTGTGCAATAGTAGTCATCTACCATGTCTGGAAGGGGAGCAGTTGTCACTTATCACTATCAGATTCCAATAAAGGCTTTGGTGGATCTTGTTTTTTTGTGTTTTGTCTTATATAAATTCATTGTACTATTTCCTTTGTAAGTCACATATATAATCCGGCTATCATAACTTTGGGAAACTGCATGCGAAAATATATTTGTAGCTGGATCTTATCTGAAGCCCTAGAAATAATGTTTAAAGCTGATATACTTTGCCATTGTGTGGGTTTTAGTACTTGAAAAAAATACCCAAATCAATCCTGAGCGACTAGAATCTACAAATCCATTTCACAATGGCCCTTTATTCTCAAAGAGGAGAAGGAAAAAATGGGGTTCAAAATATGGAATTAAAAACAAAAGCAAAATACTTTTCAGGCAATAAAACACATCAGGCTAAATGCACTAAAGCTTTCGGTTGGAAGAACAGACAAAAAAATTCAGCCCAAACGGATTTTAAATACACAACCAGCATACAGAAGAAGAGAAGTGGTACTGTGCACCAATCAGATGGTGGTTTCTGGTGCCTGGAACCCCCCTCCCAGCCTGGGGCACTGTATGCTTGAGGTGGCATGCCCTGTATATATAAGCTCAGCACTGTCTAATATAGACACACCCCATGCATACTGGTCATGCCCATTGGTGGCATGGCATGCAAACCACTCTCTAGAATTCCTGCATTTGCCCCTACATATATACAGGGCCTGATTCATTAAGAAACATAAGTCCATCTGCATATTGTATCATTCATAAACCTACATTTTAAGTGGTGGAGCCAGGGTGGGAAGGGGAGAACTAACCTAGGCAATGTACATTTAGGGCGTGCCGAGAACGAGAGTACACTCCGGGCATGATTCTAGAATATAAACTCATAGAAGAACTCACAGAAATTTTTAAAAAAACTATTCAGTCAACGTTCTATATTAATAAGATAGTCATTAGGGACAAAATTTTAAATATATTATGTTGTTTTTCAATAACATACATTTATTAGGATGTCCTTAATATCTACTGTACATAAAAACATGTTTACAGTTACTTCTGATTGCAAACACATGTTCTAGCATGTCAGGGGCAAACGCAGGATTTGTAGAGGGGGGTTTCCAAACCACGCCGCCAGTGGACGTGACCAGCAAGCATGGGGGCGTGGCTATAATTTTAGACAGTGCTTGGCTGCTCTCCAACTCTTCCTATCCCCATAATATACATGGGCAACACTGCGTGTACTACTGTTAGGTGCACGCAGCTCTCCCTTTTCAAGCAGAGCTGTGTGAAGCAGGAGCAGGGTCCAGCCACCTCAATTATACAGTGCCCCAGACTTGTAGGGGGGTTACCAGGCACTAGGAAACCCCCCTCGATTTGCCTATGCATATATACACAGCCGTCATCACTAGTTATCGGCAGATAGACTAGACCTGTAGCTGGAGCAAGAGATCCGACTGAGAGACAAGTACTTTAGAGATGCCCAGAGCTGTATACGCTCAAGAATGGCACGCCTTTACTGTACATTGACTATGGGCAAATGCCCCTTCCCCGCCCTGTTCCCTCCCTGAAATCGTAGGCTGTACTAAGCGTCCTTTGCACTGGAGACAAATTGAATATTGCTGCGTTCTGTGGCGTATGAGCTGGTTCTGGAAATGCACAGAGTAATTTTGCAGGATGTGTGCACAAAATCGACATTTACTTCCATTAATGAATCAAGCCCTCCATTTTAGCTTAATTATTGGGCTACTGTTTATGACAATTGCTCTCTACATTTCCTGAAAATCGTCTGACTGTTTTTTTTTCCCACTCAAATAAATACTGCAAGATATTGCACAATTATAATAGATGCAACCGACAAATCGTGCGCTACATAGAATGATCCAATCAGCTGTCAGTTACACGAAGGCGTTTACTGGTATACAAACGGCTCATCCTTTATAAAGATCTTGAACGTAATTGCAAGATAGCGTTTCCTCTCCCAGCCAGTGTGCCCTTAATTTATGTCTGATCTGAAATCTTACATCGCACATAATTGCTTTGATTACTTACTTACAAATGTAACAAACAAAAACAACACAGGCTCTATTATATTACATTAACAGAGGAGGAGGAAATTTATGGGGCATGAGGGAGATATAAATCTGGCTCTGAGTTTATCATATTTCAGGCAGCATGGATGTAAATAATATAATTTCACAAGCAGAACTACTTGAATTGTGCCTGCTACAAAAACCCAGGGGGAGAGAGGGTGTCAAATTGTAACTCAAGCTTAAAATATATACATTTTTCATAAACTGGTTATTTAATTTTAGAAATGTGTCTTTTCTGGTAGTTTAGAACCTGATGCATAAAGCGTCTTACCTCTGTAAAAAAAACTCTTAACTATAATTCAATTACGTTAGACTACATCTAGCTATTAACATTAAGCAAGCCGTTCCCCAGAGACACAAATGATGCATCACTTGATACTTAAGTTGCAGTTTTGGATAATTGGATTGATTGAAGTTGAAAGTAACAGGGCAAATTGCTGACCAGAAATATAAAGTGAATTGCAATGGATAGCCGATAGCTGGTGAGCTATTAAAAGCTGTTTATAACATTAAACTTAGATATGTAGAATTCAAGACCCAATGTGCTGTTGCTGTTTGTTACCCATTATAAATGATTAGGGAATGTGTGTTAAAAGTGCATAAGAAAAAAAATGATTGAGATGCAGAAAGCTTTATTTAAAAGTCAATTGTATTATATGATGCATGCTATAATGATGCCTGTTTATTACTAGCTCATCCGTAGGCTGATATGTGGTAAATCTATGGAGAGATTGTCTTGTAGGGGAAGGAGCTTCCCAAAGAGTATATTCCGCTTTTGGAAAAAAATGGTAAGGGTCCCTGGGGTTATGAATGAAGAGAGAAGGGTAGGCTCCATAAATAATCTCCAGTCCAGGTCTTCTGATCTCTCAGTCTCACAACAGATTAATCAGGAGTTGCACCTGCAAGGTGCTGTCAAAAATCTGCTAGGCAGTTTCCTCTGTCTCTCAGAGTTGGGAAGGAGGTTGGATGCCTTTTGAGAGACACTGCAAACGGTGACCAGTAAGTCTTGTATTTTGTATGTGTGTGGGACACAAGCTCCCCCACTTGAGAGAGGTTGCTCTTGTATGTTTAGTTAGTGCCGGACAAACAAAGAATTTGTTTCCGTTTGTTTTTTTTAAGACTGGAATATAAAACTGGCTGTGGCTAGTCAAACTAAAACAATTGACTGGTGTTGGCCATCTCACCTGCTTCCATGTTGTATTTTAATTCCATTTTGAATGATTGAGAGAATTTAGTAATCACTGATGGTGGAAAACAGCTGATTGTGCAGGAAATACCCTGTGTTTGTGTACTGAAAATGGGACAATTATATTTCTTTATACACATTAGTAGGAAATCATTTTTTATACCCAAGAAACAGAATTCTCTTGTGACTGATTCCTCTTTTGCCTCCAATCTTGAACAATGCAATAGTTAATTAGTTTTTTTTTCCTTTGTTTATGTTATCAGAAAAGATGTCAGATAAATCAAAATATAAAGCAACAATTTATAGAAAAGTAGGAGGTAAGTTTATGCAGCACATATTGTATTCTAAATTGAGATGGGTAATTTGTCTCCCACGCATCTTCCCTGCGACTTATGGGCCATAAAATACAGTCATACTCACATGTTGAACAGATGCTGTTTATGCTAACGACGTTAATAACAATATCAGTCATAAAACTGAACTTTCCTCTGTGCGAACAATTGAAGGAAAAGCGCAGATAGCGTCTACGACCGCAGTAAGTTAATTCACTTGTTGCCTCTCTCGGCCAATCACACGTTTTATAAACATTATTTGCTGAACTGTATTCACCAAAGAACTCACTGTTTATGTTGATTTTATACATTATGTTACGATAACTTTACATAACTATTTAGACTAAGAGGAAGGCTGGTGTGCATAGGAGAAAAATCTTCCCTATCACAGCTTTATCCCAAATGACTTCCTGAGATATGTATATTTGTAAATGTTACTCACAGTACTTTAATACAGAGCAAATAGTAATCTAGGTTTAGTGATGCTTTAAATATTCAATATTGTTCCATTCAAACTACTGCAAGAATGAGGGATCTATATTGACAGGACTTCATAGTCAACACTATACCTTCCCTCTATGTAGTGGCAGCGGGACTTGTTGATAAAGGAAGTGACAGAGGTAGAGAGCATAAAGACAGCCTCCGGCACACTCTTAGTGAATGGTACTGGCTACCAATGGTACTGGCTACCAATGGTACTGGCTACTAATGGTACTGGCTACCAATGGTACTGGCTACTAATGGTACAGGCTGCCAATGGTACAGGCTGCCAATGGTACAGGCTACTAATGGTACAGGCTGCCAATGGTACAGGCTGCCAATGGTACTGGCTACCAATGGTACTGGCTACCAATGGTACTGGCTACTAATGGTACTGGCTGCCAATAGTACTGGCTACTAATGATACTGGCTACTAATGGTACAGGCTGCCAATGGTACTGGCTACTAATGGTACAGGCTGCCAATGGTACTGGCTACTAATGGTACAGGCTGCCAATGGTACTGGCTACCAATGGTACTGGCTACTAATGATACTGGTTACTAATGGTACAGGCTGCCAATGGTACTGGCTGCCAATGGTACTGGCTACTAATGGTACTGGCTACCAATGGTACTGGCTACTAATGGTACTGGCTACCAATGGTACTGGCTACCAATGGTACTGGCTACCAATATTCCCCTATTAGAGTGTCATCACTTTTTGCAGAGTTTGGGAATCCAAGACCTGGGACCACAGAGTGACAGAGGAGAGGTCAGTACCCAATTTAGGGAGGAGGGAGTAGGCATTGTGATTGGTCTGGAGTTTGAATTATGGTATCTGGTATCTGAATTTTGTGTCCCAACCTATCAGGTTTCAGGTCTTTAAGTTACTCAATTTTGCAATAAAAGTACAAAGTAGCCTATCTCCCGATCCTAGACTGAGCGAATGTGGGTTATTACAAGTTATTTGTAGTGAGTTGGGCAGGGATTATGTCATCCTCAGGTATATCATGCCGAGATCTACAGCCCCGAAGAGAAAACACAACTCGGTGAAGGCACCGATTCGAAATCAAGGAAGAGTTACGATTACCCTAACTGCAAGATTTACTACCTCTCTCCCTTCCAAGTACGGTGAGGTACCCAGCGACTCAGGGGCTACTATGCAATCTTAAGGCAACACAAAAATGGAGCTAGTGGGATAGATTTATCAAACTTCCTAAAAAGGAAAAGTGGAGGTGTGGCCCATAGCAACCAATCAGATTCTAGCTATCATTTATCCAGTACTTTCTACTGAATAATAGCTAGCATCTGATTGGTTGCTATGGGCAACACCTCAACTTTTCCTTTCTAGAAGGTATGATTACTCTACCCCAGGGTGTGTTTAAGAAATGTAGTGGAGCAATCTGTTTGTCTCTTCTTAAAATAAAACGGCCGCAGAACAATACTTGCCTGGTGTCTGACATTCAAGATGAACCTTCTGTTTTGAATGGAATTATTCTTGAAATCTTAAGGAAAACTATTCCATTTCAAAATGTCATTATATCCAGGAGAAGGCATTTAATTAGGAAATTTCCAGGCTGTGTCTATGGGTCCTCTTGGGTCTTGTGAAAGGTTATTTGTGATTAGGTGAGCATTTCATCTGACATTGGAGTAGTATGACACTTAACCACTTACCTGCCGATAAGGACAGCAATGTAATATACATATAGCAGGGACCTGCCATCTAAACACACAATATTGATTTAAATTGTGCAAATTCAAGTTATATTATTATGTCCAAAATGTCAACTTATTATACATTTCTTATTATGCCTCTTGGAAGTTAAACTATCAATATTTTTTTTGACTCGTAATTTCATCTAAAGTTATACCAGTTGGTTAATACCATACTTGACAACTCTCCGGAATTGTCGGGAGACTCCCGAACTCCGGGAAGATCTCCCAGACTTCCGGGAGAGCAGGCAAGTTTCCTCCATCTGCCCATCGGGAGCCAAAATTACGCGATTCGCTGTGAATTGCGTCAATGTGGCCATATTCCCTGAGACAAAATGATGGTTTCGTTGCATGGGCGGGGTCAAAATGACGTCATTGGACAGTCAATAAATGCAATCGCTACACACAATCTTGAAGGGAGAAATTATTAGGCTTGAATCAATATTTATTAGCCTATCAATTCACTGTAAAAGAATGACATCACTGAACCACAGTATGCACGTCCGTACGGAGCATGTACACCAAACATGCGTACGTATACGACAGGACCAGTGGGAGAATATTCCTGTGGGACAATCACTATTTCCTCACAATTTGCAGGTGGAGTTACACATGATCAGGGGAATGGGTGAGTGACTCTGGAGCAGTTTGGATGGATCATGCAAATAGAGGGCGTGGCCTAATGTATCACAATTTTTTAAAATTAAAAATTAAAAAACATTTTCAGATGTATGGTTTTGGCAGATCCCATTCTAAATTCTGACTTCAAATATACAGAGAAATTTGTTCTCTATGTAAGCAGACAAAATAAAACTTGCTTAGAAATGGGTTCTGTACACCTTCTGTATAGGCAGATTCATGGCTGTGTCTGGAGAATAATGGGTAATAAAGACAGTCGCGATGTTCTCCCCTTCACTCTCAGGATTAATATGAGTCATATATGAGGATGAAACTAAAAAAAGTCTATTTTATTGAAAGTGATGGTACCAAATAGGTGGTAGATCGGACATTGAGGCGCTTATAGTTTTGCACAGTGCGCTGCTACGAAGTTAACATACTTAGGCACGCTTCTTGGTTCCGGCGGTGTTTCCGGAGAGCAGAGGTTAGACATATATCTTGATGTGGTTTGACCTGACCCTCCACTTCTGCAAAACGAAAGCAATTTGCAATAGGTGCAATTTGTACATGACCTTCACTGAATATTAGCCCACAAAAAGTCATACAATGCACCTGCATTGATGAACATAGAAATGCGGAATAGGAGTGAGCTACAATGTATGCTCTTGATGAAGAAATAGACTCCTTTGCATGTTAAAAATGACCTGCGTCTACGTTTTCTGGTTCATAAATGACCTCTATCTCATATATTTGACTCTACACTGAACATGGAAGAGCATTGTGCTTCTAATTCATGATACTAAATGTAAATAGCCTGAAAAAATGATATCCTAGGTAAAGAAAGACTCAAGATACTCACCGATGTAATCATTACTTATATATATTTTCCCTATAACTATACCATTTTCAACAGAACTACGTATCTAGCAATAAAAATGAAATGAAAAAAAAAAGAAGTAATTGAAACAGGGGTTGATTAAATGTCCCTCAGTATTCTCCGTCTCAAAAATAATAGAAACGGGACAAAATTGCTATCGGATGTCCGTGAAATCTCAGCCAATTGAAACAGAAAGAAAAAACCCATAAAACAATATAGCAATGTTATTAGAGCGAAAGAAAATTTACCTCTTCAAGGGCAACAGAGGAAGAGTCATTACTGGCTGACAGCGCACTATGCGAGGAGAAGAGTTACCATCTATACTGCGCATAAAGACCGGGAGGAAATCTCTGCTCAAGGGCACTGGCGGACAGCAGATGAGAACCACGCATGATATATGAGGGTCCCGTTACGTTATCAGTCAACGGCCTAGAAATGTAACAAACACTATAGAGAGATATTGTTCAATGGAAGAAGAAAGAAACACTTGGCATCCATTAAGAGGATGGCGTTTTAACTTTAAAGCATCTTATTCTCTATGTGAAGGTGCATGCTATTTGGAAAGCTGACTTTTGAACATAAAAAAGATGGTTATTACAATAAAAACTTTATTCTGGGGGTAGAACCAGCATAAAAATCTTCTTAGGTTACTATATCACATTGCAAAATAAGCAATTTAGAACCTTAATGTGAAACCGTCACCTAGGCAGCCATGTTTTGATTGAACCAATATTAAGGGTTAAAGATAAGCTTTGAGATTTTGTTGATCCTCTCAGCTGCATTTGTAAGTCAATAAGTTGGCTTCACACGCTGCAATATCTCCTTTGATATCTGGCATTTGGCCAAATATTACAGCATTTGTGGTCATAACAGAGTGAGATACCCAATAATATCACAACCAGCATTGATGGGATCCTTGGAAAAGGTGTGGAGAAGCTGACCACTGTCGGCCTGTGCGAGTTCTTCTAATCGATCAGAGAGGTTCTGGAGTAAGAACAATAAGATCAGAACAGCCCAAATGCCAAACAACTGTCACACACTTGGAGCAAGAAGTTGTGAATTCTTAGTGCCAAACAAGATTAGCTCTGGCAGAATAGAGGTGTGAAGTCTAACAGGCACCCAAGTATTCATTAGGAACCCCCGCTAGGAAGTACGGGCTTCAGTGCAGGGCATCCCTAGGTCATGGCCCTTAAATCTGCCTCTTAGTATGGCAATCAGTAGTTAGTAAAGTGGGTGGTAAGAGAGGGTGGAGCACAATCAGGTACCAGAAGAGTGGTCAAAGGGGAGCACAGAATGCTGGAGCAAGGATGAAGCCTTATACACTTGTATTGAAAGTGCTCTGAGTTTGATTTAAATAAAGACGTCTGTTTGAATTTGGCGCCTGAAGATGCCAGCAGTCACCTGACCGCAACTCCAGGGAAGAGATCGGAGAAGAGGAGAGCGGGGCGCAACACGGCGGATCAGGTGAGTGACAACATCAGATTAACTGTAGAGCTTGGTGACCGGCTGAGATCCGGGTGTTCTTCACTTGGCAGCCATTTTTTTTGTCCCTACCAATATTCATGAAAGCCGCCTACATGAACGGAGATCCTCTTACTCGCCAGCCTGGCCAAGCAGCGGATTGGCCCTTGTTTGGCCAAATTGACCCGAGGCTTTGCACACTTCTTTAGTGTAACTTTTTTAAACACGCATGGTTCTGTGTGAATGACATGTTCACTTTTTATTGGACACTTGTTAGTAATAGTGGCGGATGTCACCATCTGCCAAGCCGGATACCTGTAGAGTAACGGCAACCAGCGTCTTCTTCGTGTGTAGCCGGCATCTAACTGGTTGCTAGGCGACAGCTCAGCGCTCCGATGCCCTGGTGAGCTTTTATTGTGTGGCCGAAGATTTTCTATCTCTAAGACAGGGATCTTCACAACTACAAAGTCATGATAAATAGACTCCTCAACCGGTTAAATGACACCAATGTCATTTTATAGGGCAATAACTAGTAAGCGTTGATCTTTGCATATTACACTGTCCCAGGTTTGATTTACTTAGTAAAAAAAAAAAATCCTCTCTGTGAATTTCTTCCTTTTGAATTCTGCCTTTTTATTATAGAAATGTCTGTTAGAAAAATAATAGATGACTGTTAAGTGAAATCTAATCATAATTCAGTCATCCATAAGAATTGAATTACTTTTTCCTTTAACCCTAATTTGATTTCAGCACTCGCTTAATCAAGGTGCTGATGGATTTTTCACAAATATAAGCGCTTAAAACAAAATGATGTTGAATAAGTATAATATATTAAAGGAGTAATATTATCCAAATGTCCTGTCTGAGGAATGTTTAATTTACATTTCTTACAAACAGTGGAGGCAACCATTTTTGTAAGCTGAACTACTAGTCATGAGAAGGCAGCCAATCCATTCACTAGGAACCAGTGACATCACTGGGAATGCAGCCTATCCCTTCACTAGGAGCCAGTGACATCACTGAGAGTGCAGCCTATCCATTCACTAGGAACCAGTGGCATCACTGAGAGTGCAGCCTATCCAGTCACTAGGTACCAGTGACATCACTGAGAATGCAGCCTATCCATTCACTAGGAACCAGTGACATCACTGAGAATGCAGCCTATCCACTCACTGGGAACCAGTGACATCACTGAGAATGCAGCATATCCATTCACTAGGAACCAGTGACATCACTGAGAATGCAGCCTATCCATTCACTAGGAACCAGTGACATCACTGAGAATGCAGCCTATCCATTCACTAGGAACCAGTGACATCACTGAGAATGCAGCCTATCCATTCACTAGGAACCAGTGACATCACTGAGAATGCAGCCTATCCATTCACTAGGAACCAGTGACATCACTCGATGTGACTCAATGAGAATGCAGCCTATCCAGTCACTAGGAACCAGTGACATCACTGAGAATGCAGCCTATCCCTTCACTAGAATCCAGTGACATCACTGAGAATGCAGCCTATCCATTCACTAGGAACCAGTGACATCACTGAGAATGCAGCCTATCCATTCACTAGGAACCAGTGACATCACTGAGAATGCAGCCTATCCATTCACTAGGAACCAGTGACATCACTGAGAATGCAGCCTATCCCTTCACTAGAATCCAGTGACATCACTGAGAATGCAGCCTATCCATTCACTAGGAACCAGTGACATCACTGAGAATGCAGCCTATCCATTCACTAGGAACCAGTGACATCACTGAGAATGCAGCCTATCCATTCACTAGGAACCAGTGACATCACTGAGAATGCAGCCTATCCATTCACTAGGAACCAGTGACATCACTGAGAATGCAGCCTATTCATTCACTAGGAACCAGTGACATCACTGAGAATGCAGCCTATCCATTCACTAGGACTAGGACAATGAACTTTACACCAAAAGTAATATTTCCACTGCATTTCAGCCCTTCCACAAAAGAACCAGCTTACATCAGGTCAGTGATTCTCTTGTTAACTCAGGTGAGAGTGTTGTCGAGGACAAGGCTGGAGATCACTCTGTCATGCTGATTGAGTTAGAATAACAGACTGGAAGCTTTAAAAGGAGGGTAAAGTTTGAAATCATTGTTCTTCCTCTGTTAACCATGGTTACCTGCAAGGAAACGTGCAGTCATCATTGCTTTGCACAAAAAGGGCTTTACATGCAAGGATATTGCTGCTAGTAAGATTGCACCTAAATCAACCATTTATTGGATCATCAAGAACTTCAAGGAGAGAGGTTCAATAGTTATGAAGAAGCCATCAGGGCACCCAAGACCGTCCAGCAAGAGACCAGGACCATTTCCTAAAGTTGATTCAGCTCCGGGTTCAGGGCACCACCAGTGCAGAGTTGATTCAGGAATGGCAGCAGGCAGGTGTGAGTGCATCTGCACGCACAGTAAGAAGCTCAGCAAAGAAGCCACTTCTCTCCAGGAATAACATCAGGGACAGACTGATATTCTACAAAAGGTACATGGATTGGACTGCTGAGGACTGGGGTAAAGTCATTTTCTCTGATAAATTTCCTTTCACATTGTTTGGGGCATCTGAAAAAACGCTTGTCTGGAGAATGAAAGGTGAGCGCTACCATCAGTCCTGTGTCATACCAACAGTAAAGCATCCTGAGACCATTCATGTGTGGGGTTACTTCCCAGCCAAGGGAGTGGGCTCACTCACAATTTAAGAACACAGCCATGAATAAAGAATGGTACCAAAACATCCTCAAAGAGCAACTTCTCCCAACCATCCAAGAACAGTTTGGTGATGACAATACCTTTTCCAGCATGATGGAGCACCTTGCTATAAGGCAAAAGTGATAACTAAGTGGCTTTGGGATCAAAACATCAACATTTTGGGCCAGGAAACTCCCCAGACCCTAATCCCATTGAGAACTTGTGGTCAATCCGCAAGAGGCGGGTGGACAAACAAAAACTCACAAATTCTAAAAAACTCCAAGCATTGATTAGGCAAGAACGGGCGGCCATCAGTCAGTATGTGGCCCAGTAGTTGATTGACAGCATGCCGGGGCGAATTGCTGAGGTCTTCAAAATGAAGAATCAACACTGCAAATATTGACTCTTTGCATAAGCTTAATGTAATTGTCAATAAAAACCTTTGACACTTATGAAATGCTTGTAATGTTACTTCAGTATACCATAGCAACATCTGACAAAAAGGTCTAAAAACACTGAAGCAGGAAACTTTGTGAAAACCAATATTTGTGTCATTCTCAAAACTTTTGGCCATGACTGTACACCATCATGGTAAAGTCCTACCACAAGGAAATGTTTATACATTCTACCCTTAATATTTACATTAAACAATAACCATATTTTGCAAATATTATATTATTATTATTATTATTATTATTATTATTATTATTATTATTATTATTATTATAATAACACACAGCTTAAAACAGTCCTGTTCTCCTGCTAGGCTTCCCCATTCCCTCCCCTTTGCTTATGAGTTGCAACCTATTTGTGCACAGAACACCATTTTATTAAACAATGCTTAATGGGCCTGATTCATTAAGGAAAGTTAAGCAAAAGTAAGTAAGGCAAAACCATGTTGCATTGGAGGGGAAGGTAAATTTAAAATGTGATGGCAGATTTTTATTTGGGGTAAGGCATGTCCTAGATCAACTTTAAATTTCAGTGTACAAATAAGGTGTCAAGTATTTGTGTGCTACAGGAAGAAACAGACAGTATTTTCCTTATGTGCAAAATAATAAACTCATTTGCACCCCTTACATTGCAACATAGTTTTGTTCAGAAAACTTAAGTAAGAAAACTTACTCAATTTTTTGCTTAACTTTCCTTAACGACTCAGGCCCAATGTGCTTATGACGTACGAGCAACACAATATGATTCAGGATCTTGTTGTAATGTACACATTGACATGTTCTGTAAAAATCTGTTCATAGCCCCCTGCAGAAAAACAGCATTTCAGAGTGTCCTAGTTATCGCTGACGATTGCTCTATCCTTCATCATATTGTTTCCTCTTCGGCTAACTGTGCAACTTTTTATTATCTGTGCAGAACACAAGACAGCACAATGGAAAAGGTCACTTGCTCCTTTCACAAATCCTTACACCTGCTGCAACATTCGACCTGCCTGTCATGGCGGTGCCTGTCTTTTGCAGGGCTTTTCTTTAATTAGCAGCATTTCAGATGATAACCCGCAATGTCACACCGCAGAATTGTCAATGTGATATGAATTTACATGGCGTTCAGGCGTTTAGCAAAACAACGGCACATTCCTGTCGCAGGAGATATCTTACCTCCTAATGGTTCTCAGAAGTGTTGATCTAGCCTCGTTGTGAAAGGTAATAATGATGCTCGTAGGTGGAAGATCTTTTGAGTAGTGCAATTCCGTACATCTGAAACAGAGAGCAATTACAGTGTAAGTACAGCCATCGCGGTGGCAGAACTCATCATTTTAAAGCATACATTGGTGACTGTGAAAAGTCCTGATTATATCAGAACGCTCAGGATCTTCAGTTTATTCCTTGAAGTGAAAAGATTTGCATACAGGTTTGGAAGGAAAGTTTCTCTAAAGTTACTCTGACAATTTTTTTTCAAGCTATATACAATTGTGTCAACACATAAAACGAGGCCATTGCTGCTTATCCTATGTACAAAAGCAGTGAGAGAGGAGAGTACAGAACACACTCTCTTTGCCACCAAAATGCAACAGCAGGAATTAAATACCAATCATCATCACCATTTATTTATATAGCGCCACTGATTCCGCAGCGCTGTACAGAGAACTCATTCACATCAATCTCTGTCCCATTGGAGCTTACAGTCTAAATTCCCTAACACACAGACACCCACACACAGACTAGGGTCAATTTGATAGCAGCCAATTATCCTACCAGTATGTTTTTGGAGTGTGGGATGAAACCAGAGCACCCAATGGAAAACCACGCAAACACGGGGAGAACATTCAAACTCCTCACAGATAAGGCCATGGTCAGGAATTGAACTCATGACCCCAGCACTGTGTGCTAACCACTGAGCCACCGTGCTGCCCTACCAATCTTTATCACCCATTGCATGTATGTGATGGATCAGCCAATATATATGGTTGCAAGCAGGGGTGTAGGAACAAGGGGGGGTCAGGGGGGTAATGATTTCTGTTGGGCGGGCAAAGACTGTCCCTCCCCCCCATGAACTTCTACACAAAAGTAAAGTCATAATATCTGTTCTAAACTTGTGCAACTTTATTAAATTATAGATTGTCTTAGTATAGCTGCCAAATGTACTTTAATATAGATTGCCTCAGTATAGATCTAATACAGATTGATTTGTTTATTTAAAATACTCTAAGGGCTAGATTTACTAAACTGCGGGTTTGGAAAAGTGGAGATGTTTCCTATAGCAACCAATCATATCCTAGCTTTCATTTATTTAGTGCATTCTACAAAATGACAGCTATAATCTGATTGGTTGCTATAGGCAACATCTCCACTTTTTCAAACCCGCAGTTTAGTAAATCTAGCCCTAAGTGTTTCGTTCATAAACATTTAATAAATGACCTGTATTGATGATGAACAACTATTCACTTTACGTTTCAAACATGAAATATAGCAATCTATATTTCTAGCATATACCATAGCCAATGAGGGAGTGATTATAAATTTAACACTACTCCCAATCAAATGAGATTATACTGTTGACGAAATCTGAATAAAAAAACTAGGTTAATGACTATGAAAAATGTAGATTTTTAAGATGAACAATTCAATTTATCTATCTTTCTTACACCTATTGTACTAATTGGTAATTAATATTAATGATAATATTTATTTAACAATGTATAAATACATTTTTGCCCATCCCCTGAAACATTGACAAAAATTAACACAGGATTAAGGGGTGGTTGTATATCTGCAGCCACTGTTACAACTGTCTTAAAATGAGATACCAAATGCAAGAAAATGGGGCTTCAAGCCCTATAGTGGTCTATGGCCTTTTGCACCCTCCAGCCATGAAAATTTTCTATTCTCTATTCATTGAGGTGAAACGCGTTGGTTATTGGATATTTTACTCATTCCCACACCGCTTATATCTTTTATATGAACATCTTTGAGTGACTCCCTGAATGATCCCAGAGAGGGACTTATTAGGCAACAGACGGAGACGTGTACAGCTGGGAGCACGTATGATCTACTGCGCATGCGCCAATTTACATCTGCTCGATAGTGGAACAGTCCGTCCACAGACAGCTCCCCTGTTTCCATCCAGAGGACCCCAAGGATCACCATGGGAAGACCCGGAGAAAGGACAAGACTTATGCAATCACGAACTGTGAGTTCTCTTCCCAGATTGGGATTGATATTTTTGGAATTAAACAGGCACTCATTGGGACATACACATACCTGCTCCAGACATCCCTATTATATTTCCCAATAATAGAATTATTCTCTACTGGAGTGCACTATATTATATGATTAGTGAGAGTTTGGACTCTGCACTTAATGTCTTTTTATATACCATAACAGCTCTGTCCCAATTGTACAGCGCTACAGAATTTGCTGGCGCTATATAAATAAATGTTGATGATGATGATGATAATCTGTATATGTTATGCTGCTACACTCTGGCCAGAGCAATTTCAGCATATTTTAATACCTTACTATAAATTTTGTCATTCCTATATTAGTGGAGACTTTGTTTATGTCATTCAGTGGTGGAGCGCCAGGGAACTACATCCCTATCTTACTGTCTGAATAGTAGCGAGACCATTCATATTCCCATAGGCAGCACCCCACCTACATATTTCTTAGATGAGGAGATAGACAGCGCTTGGTAATTTTCAATATCTAACTACAGTAACTGGCTGAGGAGAGAACCTCACAGATACAAGCACTAGGTGTATATATTTAGGTGGGACAATGAAACTGTAGTTGTCAGTGTAAGTCATTGTGGAAGATCAACCAACTGACCACTGGATCACACCAAATTGTACCCTGTGAGCCATCATGTTAGGAATCTAAGTTGCCCCAAATGGCAGAGCAATATAAGCTCAATCAGTGTTTTAGGCACCTACTAAACCTTGGTGCACTTGGCGACAACTTTAGGTCATGTAGTGGTGGCGGGTGACCCTATAGATATAGCCAATTTTTACAGGATTGCATGTGCATCATACAATACATTTTTCCCAATTTTTCTTGGTTTGGTAATGACGCACTTGTGTTACTAGACACCCGCATGGATTATCAATCACCAATCCCAGGTGGAAAAGTGTCTTGCGATCTACGATGAGCACAGTTGGATGAATATAGATTCATTGTATGCATGTTATCCACAATAACAATACTAATTCAAAACAGTAGATTTTATTTCCCAGAGCGAGATATAATGAACCTCATAAGATCCACCTTTAGTGCATATTTGGAAGTGTTTCAGATTTAGCTTTATAATTAGATTTTATTACCACCATTTCTCTGATCGTGGTAAATTCAACCTCTATTTATCATCTATGTAAACAATGCTGAATGTCTGTATTTAACATTGGAGTCTCTTTAGCTATGGCCAGACTTTTTACACCAGTTGGGAGGTGGAAGACATAATTTCAGTGTCTGCTTTGGATCCCTCTTGGAACATTCCTATAGAGAGAGCACATTAGTACGCACAAAGGACAAAACAAATCAGCTAAAAATGTTAAATTGTGACATTTGAAGTGAAGACGGCACCACTGTCCTCATACTGTCATAAGTTATAATAATAAAACATAACTGAGGGCTAAAAAAATGAGAACTAATAGAGCCTAGAATTATTTAAATGGACAGTTCTAATGTGGCAGTACTTCCATTTGATTATTTTAATATTGCAATATGCTCATTTTAGACTATGGGGGCTATTTATGAAGCCCTAAACCATGTGGATACAGCTTTTTCATGGTTTGTGGATTTTTAGGTAAAATGTTGGAGATAATTCATGCATTAGGTAAATTACAGCATTAAACGGCAGTTCCCATAATACTCAATGGGGACTGTGGTCTGGGCAAATTTCGTAGGTTGACCCTGACGGCTCACGCCATTAGAAGTTGACGTTAGTCATTGAATCCTATGGGGAGAGTATCGCAGCAGAAGGATCTTTGGATCCGGTGTCTCCATAAAAAAGAGCCATTGCATGGATAGCCCCCAATTGGATATGCTGTCCCGACATGACTTCTTTATTAAATTGAGCCAAAAATTCCTCTGCCATCATTGCGATCAGGGGTGCCAAGAGGGGGAAAGGTACAAATTAACGGAGCCTGGGCCTGTCTGGGGCCCCGGGCTTATATCCGCAAAGGAGGGGGGGTGTTAAAGGTGAGGGAGACAGCTGACAGCTGATCTCCAGACAGTGTGTGACATCACACACTGTCTAGGCAGCCTGTAGAACAAGCCAAAGAGCTCCAAATCTTGCGAGACTAAGAGCTTCCCTGCTCACTCTGCAGGATGTTTCCATCTGATGAATGTCAGCCCCTCAAGCACAACATAGTTAAGTACAGTGGCCTGGGGGTGTCCTAATGTGTCTTGGGGGAGTGTCTTAATGAGTCTTTGGGGGGTATCATAATGAGTCTTTGGGGGGATGGTGTAATGTGTCTGGAGGCCCGCCTACTCTCCTCTATTCACTTCAGGGAACCCATAAACCAGCTCTCACTTGAGCCGAGTCTTTAGGAAAACTGTCTTTCCAATACCCTAAACAATTTCCATGGAGTTTTAAAAGCATAAGGGTGGTCTGTGTCTGTTGGCAGGTGATGAAATGTATTTTCACAACTTTCCACAGCTGTGATGCCAGTAATCAAGTAGTTAAATGCTTATATGTAGAAAAACAAAATGCAAAGCTCTAAAGACAATTACCCCAGATTCATATGGTTACATGTCGTCCATACTTCATGATTATATCTGCAACCATCAAAGTCTTTCTTTAACAGTCTTTTAAAGCTTTGTAGTTACAGATCATAAAATTACCTTTCTTCACGTCAAAGCTGTTTTATGGAGTAGTGAAATTAATCTTTTTTTTTTTTTTTTGTACAAAGTGAAAATCCTTAAATATTTTATTACCTTCATAACTTTGTTTGCGTTGTAATGACTTTCAGACTTCAGTGTCTCACCATTTAAATAGAGCAACTATTTAATTATCATATCAGCTAGTTTAATAGACTCAGTCAATAAAACCGGTAAATGTCAATAGCATTGTAAGCCGGCTGTTTATTCTTCAATGGTCATATCAGCACTACATATTTAGGTGTCAGATATGGTTAAACGTAGCAATTTATTTGACTGGCGATACAAACAGGCTTTGCAACAAAGGTCTATGTGTGGCATAAAAGTATATGATAATAAAGCATATAATATACTGTGTAATAATGAGAAATGATATAGTACTGTGCATAATGTATACATATAGATTATTATATCTAAAAATTAATTAATTTCCGGAAAATCTACACAGAGACTCTCGAAGTTTGGGTAGTTCTCCCGGCCATCCACCTACATCTTGCCCAATTCCTAGTAAAGTGGACGAGATAGGGGCATTGATGACGGGATTTTGCTGTGAATTGGGTCAGTATAGCCCCGTCCTGTATTGTGATGACTTGTACACGGAATTGAGCCGCAGGAGGTGTTGCCAAAATGATACAAATAGCAGCACCTCGACCCCCCCCCACACTTGCCACTTGACCAAGTTTTCATGTACGCCATAGAGAGGGATCTAAATTATTCTGAGAAGGATGGGCCTACTTGGCAGCACAGGAAAAAAAACACCCTACGGGCCAACTAATGTCATTCTGGGAATGTATACAAATAGCATAAATAAGATATAAATAACATTCATTAAAATACTGCCTCAAGTACAATCTGTGTCAAAATAAAAGAGAATGTCTACAAAGTAATGTATCAATGGTACTACGTGCCCTCGCGCCTCCATAAGATTCCTGACCCCTCTGTTGGCAAGAGGCTCCAAAGAGGGGACTTTACTCCGTGTTTGGTTGACTTGCCCATAACTGACACGTTTTGATTCTTCAGATTGATGTGCCACTGGATCCCAAATTTCTTCTTCTACCCCTGAGGCCCCCCTCGGCAACCCATCATATTGTTTTGGCAGCTACATTCCGAATTGCAGTGGACTGGTGGCAGCAGGCTCCTCCGTCCCTCCAGGCCACTGTTAATCGAGTCTTGCAGACACAGCGTATGGAATATATGACCAGTGTTATTCACAATTTGTCTTGCACCTAGGTTTGGGTCCCGTGGCTTTCTTTATTCCAAGCCCGTTCTCCTTTCTTGTGACTTCACATTATCCTTTGTCCTCCCCATCTTTACTCTTTCCTCCGTGCTTATCTTATCTTCTAACATCGAATTAGCCACTCCACTTTTCTCTCTCCCCCTTCCCATCTTGTTATTCCCTTCTTCTTTCCTTCTTTTCTTCTTTTATTTTTCTTTTTCTCTCTGTCTCTTAAAAAACTCCTGGTCAGTCACTGTGATAATTTTGTATTACCCCCTGCGTTAGGATATAACGTTACTACCTTGGTCGTAGATACTATCTATTCCTTACTCTTATACTTTGATACCCTCAATGTTGGTTGTATTTTGTTTCCTGACCTTGCAAAAAAAAAAGTTATAAAAAAATACATATATATAAATAACATAATACCTTTGGCCTCCAGTACCACCTCTATGCAGATGATACCCAAATTTATCTTTCATCCCCTGACCTCTCCCCTTCTGTCTCGTGTCTCCTCCTGTCTCTCAGTCATCTCATATTGGATGTCCCAACGCTTCCTTAAACTCAATATTTCCAAGACCGAGCTTATAGTCTTCCCCCCTGCCAGGATTCTCCCATCTCCCACCCTCTCTATTTCTGTTAATAACACGACCCAAGTTTCTGTCCCCCAAGTCCGATGCCTTGGGGTCATCCTTGATTCCTCCATCTCATTCAAGCCTCACATTCTGTCCCTCTCAAAATCCTGCTACTTCCACCTTCGGAATATATCTAAGATACGTCCCTTTCTCACCACGGAAGCCACGAAAACCCTTGTTCACTCACTTGTTATCTCTCGCATTTACTACTGTAACCTCCTTCTCTCTGGCCTACGTGATTCTCGCCTTGACCCTCTTAAGTCTATCCTCAATGCTGCTGCCCGCCTCATTTTTCTCTCCCGCCACTCAGTATCTGCAGTCTCCCTCCAACAGTCACTACATTGGCTCCCCATATCCTACATAATTAAATTTAAACTCCTCACCCTCACCTTTAAAGCTCTAAGTCAATCTTCCCCTCCCTACATCTCCAATCTCATCTCTACCTACACTCCTACCCGCCCCCTCCGCTCTGCCTGTGACCGCCGCCTCACTACTTCACTGATCACCTCCTCTCACTCTAGTCTTCAGGACTTTGCCCGGGCTGCTCCCCTGCTGTGGAACGATCTTCCACGTTCCATCAGGTTAGCATTTACTCTCAAAGGCTTCAAGCGTGCCCTTAAGACTCATTTCTTTATTCAAGTCTATCAGTCCTCCTCCTAAATTCCTTGTCCTGGCTGTCTCCCCCAGTTAGTACCACCCTATTTGTCTCTCTCCCTTCCCTTTAGGATGTTAGCTCTCATGAGCAGGGCCCTCTTTCCTTGTGTGCTCCTTCTACTGTTCCTTCACCCTCTGTACCTCTTGGCCTGCTTCCCTAGACCTGTTTTCCCTGTATTCTTAAGCTTCTTCTCGCTGATTTCTACCATCCCTTCCACTATCTGTCCCAGATATAATCTGATTTGCTTTACCCTGTCACCTGTGTTTGTATACATTTTTATATCATGTTGTGTCTTGATTCTGTTTTCTGTATATGTAATGTACTGCGCTGCAGACCCTTTGTGGCGCCTTCTAAGTCTAAGATAATAATAATAATAATAATAATAATAATAATAATAATAATACCATAACACAATAACTAGTCTAGGTACCATTCAAGAACTGTAAACTTTTACTTTTTTTCTAAAAAACTGTCCTGCTTGTATATATAGTTGTTTGTTCTGATCTTTTTCATACCATCACCATTAGTTTAACATTCCCGACTCCCATCTACTGTTTATGGAAAGCTTTTAGATATCGGCTCAACCCCTGCATTGCTAATAGCAACACCTGCAGGTCCTAAAAGGTAGAAACCAAGACAGCGAAAACGTGCTTCAGCAAAATGATAAATATAATAGCAACTATGCATGTTTCTAATGAAATAGCATTTCAAACTTTAATGGTATTCAATTGTAGCCTACGTGACATTTTAAAAATGT
This sequence comes from Mixophyes fleayi, assembly GCF_038048845.1. Classification (NCBI taxonomy): domain Eukaryota; kingdom Metazoa; phylum Chordata; class Amphibia; order Anura; family Limnodynastidae; genus Mixophyes; species Mixophyes fleayi. The sequence goes on along the minus strand of NC_134404.1, from coordinate 337,688,763 downwards.
GTTTCTTGCTCTTCTTTAATATTTGCATTTGCCTTTTGGCATTTATAAGTGAACAAGAAGGAACTACTGCACAAAATCTCAGCTTTTCATATAGAACCAATCTACTACTACTAATAAAAATAATACTAATAACAATAATAATAATAATAACATTTACTTGGCTTCACAATATTATCACTGAATCGGTTTAACCCTTTTAAATTTCTTTTCTTCCTACTTGCTGACTTTACTCATCATCATCTAGACCCCAACCCTCCCATTTCACTAGGAAGTGGGCTGAATGCGGGGGGGGGGGGGGAAGGGGGAGGGGTGCTATTGTCCCAAGAGTCAGGTAGAATTACCCAAAATTTGTGAGTCTCCTGGACATTTCAGGAGAGCAAGTGTGGTGATGGTTTGGATGAGATAGGCAATAGTTTTCCTGTATCGACCGCTGACAGGTGAAGCCCACACCCGTTTTCTGTTAAGGATCGAGGTAAGAATGATCTGAACAAAGGCATTAAAGACCCCAAGTGGTTCTATGAGCACCCTATCAACATTTAGAACCTACCTCGCCAAGGATCACACTTTTAAAACCAAAATCTCATTCTTGAGAATCCATCTTTCTAAATTATTGTCGAAAATCTGAAAGCTTAGCCCAGCAATTTCAATAAATAAATAGCTTTGCCCAAGACGTTCGTCATTATGATATATTTAAAGAATTGCAATTATGCCCCGCTGATCATTTTTACAAGCTGAATTACTTACGCGCTTGCTGATAGTCAAATAAAAGTGTCAAGACATTGACTTGTAATTTGTTAAATGACAAAGACTCATTATTTTTTATTACCGCCATTTTCCCTGATCGTGGTAAATTCACGCTGTGTTCTACCACTATTTTGCAGTCTATTTATATCATTCTGAATGCCTATTTGTAACAATGTTAGCTGCACGTCTTGACATTATCCATTCCGGTACTGTACATTTTAAAACATTACTTTAAAAGAGGCTGTCAGGTTGTTACACGTTATTGAAGTCTGCGGATAACTGATCACTGCGCATTATAATGTAATGTGTCATAATCAGTCAGAGAAATAGCTCTACCTGAGCATGAATAATTACATTTATTCAGCATGTTTCCTTTCTGCATTGTATTTTTTTCCTCCTACAATTTCTATGAAGTAATCTTCAGCTGTCCGCTGTAGCCCCTTTTCTAGACTTAGTTGGCTTTGCAGACACAGAGCACTTAACAGCACATAACGCAGCATAATTAATTGAAATACCGCCCAATGTATGCAACATAACCGCTTGTTAGATATATTGGGCCTGACGCAGTTATGCAGAAAGCTCAAAAATGGGTTCACACAAAAACGCACAAGCTCCACGTCAACATACATATGTAATTTCATGTGAGTGCTTAAAGCAGGCTGTTGAGAGGCCTGCCATCATCGTTGACTTCAATGGTGAATGGTGCCCTGGGTAGAGTGTAAGTTACACCCTTGCTGGGAGTGTTGCTTTAAAAGAATACACTGCAGCTTCACATTTAATAGGCATGCCCAAGAGCCTTACCGCTGCCAGTCAGTATCGCCAGGCATCTGAGTAAGGCCTATTGGATGAATTAGGCAGGGACCAGTTAACAGGAAATCTGTTAGGGCCTTATTATGAATTAGGCCTGCAGTACCTCTGTGATACCAGAGGTACTGATGCTATACATTGGGATAGTCTCTCCTTGCCTGCAAGGTGTTAAGCTCTCATCATCTGATCTGGATCATGATCACCTGTGGCTGGTCTTTTTAAGACTGCCTTTTCCCACAGACTGGTGCCAGTTTGTTTGTCTTTGCTGCTGTTGTTCTCTCTGTGAAACTCCTTTTTGGATCCTGACTTCTCTCTGGCATTTGACTCCTGCTTTGTTCCTACATTTTGCACCTGTTCTTGTGACTCAGACCCCAGCTATTTTGACCTTGCTTCTTGCTCCTGTCTACTCCTTGGCTGTTTTTGATCTCCCGGCTTCTGACCCTGACGTGTCTGACCATCCTTTTGCCTGATTCTACCGTGGATCATCCAGTGCCTCCTGCTTCCTGGCTAAACCTGGTAACCTGAAACTGCATCACAATTTTTGTACCTGGTAATCCAGAGTCTCCTAATTCATCTGCGAAACCTTTATCTAGGACTCTGCATCCATTAACCATTGATTGCACTTATTTGCTTCCTGTGTAAACTCAAATAAAGGCACTTGTGGTTTAAGTATAATCACTCTCTGTTCAGTTCATACTGGGAACCCTAACACAATCTCATTGCTGGGAGGTAGCAAGGGCATCATAGAAAGGAAAGAATCTCGGCCCTGGGTATACTATCCAAAAATAATTATTGGCCTGACCCAGTTCCTTATCAAGAGTAGTGTACTCGGCAATGCTCCCAATTACACCAAATAATAATTGCAGCACACCAGAGAGTAGAGGGTGTGGATTTGCAGGGCACTCTCAGGCTTACTAATTAAAACTTCATATCTTAATTAATAATTTATTAAAATTTATTTCAGTTATGTAGCTAGGAGAGCAGTCCTAAGCTAAAATAGGGAAGATTATTCCCCACATCAACTCTATATCTAAATCATGTTACATACACCTAAAGAACATTTCCAGAATACGCACATATCTGACACAAGACACCGCAAAAACATTAATTCATGCACTCATCGTCTCCTGCATTGACTATTGCAATTTCCTCCTTACTGGTCTTCCCAAAGTCAGACTTGAACCCCTACAATCTATTTTGCACGAAGCGGCTAGATTGATTTTCCTTACAAACCGTTATTCCTCTGCTGAGCCACTCTGTCAGTCTCTACATTGGCTGCCTGTATTTCAATGAATCCAATATAAAATTCTTCTACTAACATACAAGGCCATCAACAAAATTGCACCGACATACATTTCCTTACTTGTCTCGAAATATCTCCCTACTCGACACCTCTGTTCTGCACAATATCTACGTCTCTCCTCTACTCTCATCACATCCTCCCATTCTCGGTTACAGGATTTTTTCCGGGCTGCACCCACTTTGTGGAATTCCCTCCCACGCACAATAAGACTTTCCTCTAGTCCAGTGGTTCCCAAACTGTGTGCCCAGGCTCCCTGGGGTGTCTTGGAAATCTCACAATGGTGCCTCAGCCAGGGCCAGTGGTAAGCAAGACAGGGGACTCCTTGGTAATTATTTTGGCTTAGGGGTGCCTTGAAAAAATTTTGGAGACCCTAAGGGTGCCTTGAACTGAAAAAGTTTGGAATCCACTGCTCTAGTCTTCAAACCTTCAAGCGTTCACTGAAAACCCACCTCTTCAGACAAGGTTATGATATTCCTCAACCACCATCTTAATTTCCCTAGATTACCCTATTACCATCCTCTATACTGCTAACACAAGACAACAATCCTCTGACCAACATTGCCACACACACAGCCCACTCAGTACTTTTACCTTTGCATTCTAGCTGGTCCATTGTGCAATATGATGTAGCACGGGCCCTTGTGTTTCTAACTCCCATTGTCCCATAGATTGTAAGCTTGCGAGCAGGGTTCTCTTACCTCGCTGTCTGTATGTATTACCCAGTATTGTTTTATTAATGTTTGCTCCCAATTGTAAAGCGCTACAGAATTTGCTGGCGCTATATAAATAAATGTTGATGATGATGATGATGAAGATGCCCTGTAGTATAGGCACACAGGCCTGCATTTAGCAAACGAGACACTACAGTTTGCAGTACTGTTCTGTGATGCCCTATAGGGAGGTTCCTGTAAACTATTTCTAAGTATAAATGTTACAGTGAATGAGGACTGGCTGCTGTTTCCTAATATCCAGTTCCTGCATATTGATGTATCGAACAGCCCTTTATTCTGTTATTCAATATACTGCACCTCGAGTAGCGTCTTGTGTACAGTACAAGTTCTCAATAGGGACTGCACATGAAGCACACAAGCCCCTATTGAGAGGAGGCACTCATGGTACTCTAATACCTGGTCTCGCTCTCCCAGGATTGGTGGATGATCAGTACCTCTGTTACGCCACAGGTGGCGCTATACTACACACAGCCCACAGTTGGGCTATACAGTAAATAATTTCATATGGAAGATTGTAGGAAATTAAGCAGGGTGCAATTAAAGGCTTCTCAGGATCTGTCTTCTGACTACAGAAAATGTCATGTAAATTATGAATTGCAAAACTGACTATAATGCAAAGCTGATCTATGTCACATCTCTCCTAACACTCCCTGGCAGGTAAATGACAGCCAGTGATTGATGTTTTTATGTTGTGTGGTCTAATCTTGCAGCATCTGTGCAAAAATAGCAACTTCCAATCTTATTATATTTATTCAAACATTTATTGAATATCAATTACCACCCGTTAGTTTGTTAGATCGTAAGAGCTGACGTCTCTTTCACATTATCTGTCTGTATGTATCATGCAATATCAGGCCAACTACAGTAAGGGCGTGTTCACAAAATAGAGGTATATAAACTGAAATAAACCCGCATGCAGACACATACACATCTGTATGGTTTGCGGGTGCTAGTGAGCTGGTCCAACGAAACGCACTAATGATAAACGGCAGCACTAGCAAGACGCTTCTTATCTTACTCTTGGCTATTTGTGACTTAACTCCTCCCACTATAGTAATAATTAATAAATTAAATGATACGTTATATGGTAAATGCGAATTTTGCATTTATTAATGACACTGTCCAGATACTATTCTCTAGTGTGTATATGATGCTTCATTATATTAAGTGCAAATAGGTGTAAGCCACAACTCTACGTTATATATCTGCTTTCTCTACAGTATTGCGGTGTGTCACAGAGACCTGGCCTATGCTAGTGATGTACACCTGGATGCGTCTTGGGCCTGATTCATTAAGGATCTTAACTTAAGAAACTTCTTATTTCAGTCTCCTGGACAAAACCATGTTACAATGCTAGGGGTGCAAATTAGTATTCTGTTTTGCACATAAGTTAAATACTGACTGTTTTTTCATGTAGCACACAAATACTTGATAGCTTATTTGTACACTGAAATCTAAAGTTGATGTTTGTGAGCTACAAGAAAAAAACAGTCAGTATTTAACTTATGTGCAAAACAGAATACTAATTTGCACCCCTTGCATTGTAACATGGTTTTGTCCAGGAGACTGAAATAAGAGGTTTCTCAAGTTAAGATCCTTAATGAATCAGGCCCCTTGAGTCTAAACCTATAAATGTAATATTTTCCTATGTATGTTCAGTGCACAAATTCGTCCAAATCTGCAGGAGCTCCTAAATAGGAGAGTACATTTTTATGTGCACTATATTATAAGAAGCATTTCATTACACTAAGGTGACGTCCAAAATAAAGACACTCCCTATGCCTCCTTATGGTTTATTTATGATATAGGTGAGGCTTTATTTTAGGAATAAAACAGAAACATTTAAATGAATGAAGGGCATGGGGTAAAAGTAGGGATAAGCTGAACTTTAAAGTAATGTTCTAGAACTTTTTTCGTTTCCGTTAGACCCACAATCTTAGAAACAGTTTTGCTATCTGATTTTACAGGTACAGTTCTTAAAAGTGTATTAGGGGCACCAAAGGCGGCACGACGGTTAGCATTGCCGCCTCACAGGGCTGGAGACACGAGTTTGATCCAAACCAAGTTCCTATCTATGTAGAGATTATGGCAGTGACAGTCACATGGCATATGATGTAGTGAGCAGAGAGGCTTTGGAGCACCCCTCTGTAAAATCTTTCTTCTACCATCACACGAGTATCTGAGAGTGTGACTGTCAGCCATACGCTGCGCCCTTCAGAGAGATTTTTGAAAGGAGATAATGATTTGTTTTCAATTGAGAGCTAACATACCAAGAACCTGCTTGTGAATCTATCAATTGATTGAGCAACTTCAATTTCTGTATTGTTGTTTGAGTGGCATGTCTGGTATCAGTGGCTGATGGGGAGTGCTGGTGCTGTATTGCCAATTTAAAACAGATGAATGCATGAGCCAGTATATAGGGACTTTCATTGTTTAAAGTTAGGACCAATGTATTAGCAGAAGCACCATGAAGTGGCGGGTGGCTTATCATGCATTTGCAAAAACAGCTCTCTTGCTAGTTCATAGCAGTGTGCTAGGGGATTTTTTCTGTATTTGTTCCTTTCTGGATATCCCTGCCCTCTGAAGCACCTGCTGTGAATCTATACATTGATTGAGCAACTTTCATTTCTGTATTGTTGTTTGAGAGACATGTCTGGTATCAGTAGCTGATGGGGAGGTTCCGGGGTACCTCTTGGTAAGTTAGCTCCCAATTTAAAAACACATATATGTATGACCCAATATAGGGACTCTCATTGTTTAGAGTTAGGACCATAGAATTAGCAATAGCGCCTTGACGGGTTGGGTGGCTTATCATACATTTGCAAATGTGTCTAACTGTACAAGGAGACAAGAGAGAATTCACTATTCACACGAGCAAGTGCTATGCTGGACGCAGCCAGAACGATTGCTGAATCTGCTTTCACAATTCCTATTGTTACTTTGTTTTAGGCAATCCCAGTCTATTTAGAAGCCTCATGTTATTTTACTTGCTATTAATTACATTATAGCTAAGTAATGTAATATCACATACTCCATTATTTTACTCATTCCGTCCAATATTAATGCACACTGCGTCAAATCCGAGAACCTATTCCTCGTGATTACTGGGTGATATTAAAAAGGTCACACAATGTACAACAATCTGAAACACATGAGATTTAACATGTATATTAAAATGCTGCTTCGTTTTTTTTTTCTCTTCCTCTTGGCTAATAGCGCATTTTAAATTCCACTGTAATTTCTCACGGGACTCCGAGGCGCTGCGGACTGTGGTATTCAAATTTAAATTGGCTTTTCCCTGTACATTTAACTGCAGGTCACATACTAGCTATGTGATTGTTTTAATTGATGCAATAGTTTATTAATTAGCTATAACAGAAAAATATTAAAGCTGTTTTTTTTCAGGCTTTGTTAGAGCAACAGGGAAAAAAACAAGTAAGAGAAATGGGAACAGAAAGCTATAAATTAGCTGTATTTACTAATAGTAGATTCTTTCCTGTCTATCTTTGGACATAAATATATTGATACATATTTTAGATCCGCTCTAGAGATGAGCGGAGTTGCGGTAACTTTATGGAGCTGGAGAGTAGCGGGATGTAATTGGCTGATGAGGTTGTCCTGGGATATCATATGGGCCAATCACATTGTGTTGATATTGCATCTTGGAACAACCTCTATCATAGGCAAACCGAGGAGGGGGGGGGGGGGGGTCCTAGTGCCTGGAAACCCCCCTCCAAGCCTGGGGCACTGTATAATTGAGGTGGCTGGACCCGACCCCTACTTCACACAGCTCTGCTTGAAAAGGGAGAGCTGCGTGCACCTAACAGTAGTGCACGCAGCATTGCCCGTGTATATTATAGGCATAGGTAGAGTTGGAGAGCAGCCAAGCACTGTCTAATATTATAGCCACACCCTCATGCATGCTGGTCACGGCCACTGGTGGTGTGGTGTGGAAACCCCCCCTCTACAAATCCTGCGTTTGCCACTCTCTATTACCTGTCAGGTACGTTCCACTGTTTTCCAGTTCCCAGTTGCATTAAATGTTGCTATGCATTCAGTAGCTAATTTTCTGCTTGTAATACTTTCAGGAACTCTGTTTGTGCCTGCTAGCCATTACTCACCCCATTTTCTGCCTACATGTGCTCCAGATTGACACCTACTTGTCATATCCTCCCCCCGGGAGGGCGGGGCAAAGTGTGAATCTGCAAACCGTCTCTTGCACACAACCAGTGTTTAAAAAAAGAGCACGGAACGTGAAAGTAGTTCCGACCGTATTCAAATCATTAAATTCTTAACAGTATAATCATTAATAAAAATATGGATTTAAAAAAATATATATATTTTTACATTAAATAAATAAAGATGCTGTTAACACGTACTGTACATACAATGCGTTCTAATGTTCTGTGCTAGCTAGTGACGCACATAGCTGCGTCTTTTAAAACAAAGACTATGCCGTGTAATTCATCTCTATCAGTCGGCAGCACTGTAGAGGGTGCGCCCCCCCCTCCTCGTACCGCAATTGAAGTCGCAGGCTATCATAAGTGTAATTTGCGATCAGATGCATGCAATTGCGTTCATTGGCGTAATGTCTGTTTCTAAGCATCCGCAGAGCTATTTCACACAAGATACATTGCGCAAATGGACGTATGTCCGACGAGGAATGAGGCCCTGAGGTGGCAACATGGTTTGCGTCATTTTGAAACTCTTATGCACAATTAGCAGATAACTAAGTTTGATGACTATCTGTAGCGGTATCTCCATGAGAATTTTGCAACCTTCCTGACTAAAGATCCTATGTGTGAGTCTCACACCTCACCCCTGTCTACAAAGCAGAAGGAGCTGAATGTTTTTAAGGAAACGTTACCTGGGACTTGTCTGGTTCTATCACAAGAGAGGCCATAAGCCAAAACGTACTTAAACTCATGGGTTGTGCGACTGCGATGCACTTACCCCTTCAGGGTTAAGTCTCCTGCATAGCCAGCCTATAAGATCCACCGGGATGGTCCTAAGCTTTCCTGTATAGTTTCCCCCAAAGTGGATGCTGGGTCTCTTTGTTTCCTGCACGGAATACCCCCCTCCCACCCTGCTCATGTAATGATTGTCTTGCATTGATGTCTTGCTAACCAGTTTTCTTTCTTGGCCCTATTGAGTGGCGGATCCCTTGACCTGCTTTGTGTGGGCGTGTCATTGTTGAGTCCAGAAGGGGTGTAGTCACTCTGATGCCAGATTTAACACCGGCCAATAGAAAAGGATAATATCCTGGGACCAGTGGTGTAATGGCTATCTGACCTTCTACTGTTTGGTTTTGCTATTAGTTGTTAGTTGACTTGCATTGTTCTCACCGCCACCCTTATCTTTCTGTTTAAATAAAACTGTGACCTTTTGCCAAATTTAAACTTGTGTTTGTGTGTTTATTTTATGCTCTCAATCATAGTAATATAAATCGGCACATATGAAGGAGGTTTGGGTGCATGAAAAGGGAGATATCAGCACTATGCAGGTTATGAGTTTAGACTCAGCAATAGAGTTTGGCTACAGGCGCTCTAATATGGAGATTGTCCTTGTTTCTTTGTGTCATGTAAGGGACAATGGACAAACATAGACATTTGCGACTTTAAGCAGTTCTCAGTTTTGTTTTAGCGATAAAACCTCAGCTTGAATGAGCATCTCATTCAGCTTGTTCATAATTATGGTGTGTGACAATTACGTCTAGAGTAATTGCAATTTAATACCTCTCTACAAGTGAAAATTGCAGCTTTTAGCTGGAAAAGTGTTATAATAATGAAGAAAATCCCCGAAGAGAGTTTTGTTAGTACCTCCGGCTAGTTCTGCCTAAACGGCTGACGCCGCACTGGAAAAGGCCAAAGTGCTGCTGAACAATTCTGGAGTACAGTAAGTGCCTGCTAAACAGATTCTGCAGAACACAGCGTAGGACACAGTGCTGAGCAAAATAGGAGACATAGAAGGGGATTTAGAAACCAGAAAATGCAAACAGGGAGAACAGGAAAACTGTGATGAGCTCAACAATACGACATCGATTGTAGGAGGAACAATATTTTGCTGGGCTGATGAGAGAGGATCGGGGGTGTTCTATGCCAGATGCAGGAAAGCCGCAAAATGCTCCTGATTCAGTGCAGAAATGCAAATATAAGCCTTGCGATACTGGTCTGGTTTGGTAACAGTTAACTTATTGCTTTGCTGGGCCATTGCGATAAGCAACAACAGAAAATCTGTGTTATCAACGCAGATTAATACACAGACCCCGTAGTCACAATTAACAACTCAAATACACCAACAAAAAAACATACGTGATGAAAAAGAGACAGCAAGAAACCCGTTGAATAATCTGGGTTGCATCTTAAAAATCAAAATTTCGTTTGAGATCTGCATACAAATCTATATCAGTCAGTAAGCTTTAATGATTGATGCTTGGTGGCGTAGTATCAAAGCAAACTCATTTAGAAACATCTAGAGAAAAAAAGGGTTTGAAATCAAAAATATAGGATACATAGAGGCACAATAATAATTAAACCCATTATGCTTCCATTTGTCTAATTTATCTCCTTCCTCTACAATCATGTGACCACCAAGGAGCTTCCTAACTGACTTGCTCAATAAAGAGACACATTATGTTTAAATTGAGTAATTTGTAAATATATATAGCCACATCCAATTATTATTGAAACAATTGAAATAATGACACATTTTCCCTAATAAAGCTGTGTGTAGAACAAGCATGAAGAACGAAGATTAAACCCGCACAGATGTGACAATAGCGCCGTCACTGGCACAGGATAACCGAAGATTTACATGTTTTGAGTAAGATGCCAAAATGTTCTCATTTGTATGTGATCCAATGCAATAACCACTGAAGACGTTTGGCCGATGCAAGCAGAGAACTCTAGCTGTGATACCTTACTATTGTAATTTGCGTAGTTGCATCTAATTGCTGCTCAGTGAGTCTCTCCTGAGTAATTAAACAAACAGGTGTAAGACCAATGATGATGAGACTTAGTGTGTCCCAGCTTTTTTTTTTTGGTTATATTCCCAGATTATCACTATGGTGCCTGTTTTTTAAGCCATAAACCATGCGAAAGCTGCTTTTTACGCATAGTTTTGCCATTTTTAAGATAATAAGCTATCTAATAAAGGCCTAACGCAGGGGATATCATAGATATCTCCCACATAAGGCTAAGTTTTTCGATTTAACAAGTAGGTAGGATTTAAGTAAAGTCATCACCGGAACGGTCTATCTGATGCGCTGTACCCGGATGATTTTTTTTTTTATAACTGGAACTGTTAATTATTAAATAGGCCCCTAAGGCCTCTATTTAGAGGAAGAAATTCTGTCTTAGGCCACTATCTATCAAAGGGTTAACACAGGCGATAGTACTGCTAACATCACTCGCTAGCTTTCTCCGGCGATAGTCTTCCTCATGCAAAGCAATGAAAAGATGCTTCAGTATTCAAATAAAGCATTTTTTCAAAGCTGACTAATAGTAAAATAAATATCTTTTGTAATGAATTTTTATATATCCTTTTTTTTTATAGATCCACTGCATGATCCGACTAGCCCGGTCATGCATGTGCCGATCCACCAATACCGGCCCGGCGTATTGGTAAGTCTACTCTTAGTTGTCATCTGCCTCCAGCTGCACTGCAGCATCTCCCTTAAAGATACTGCTTGCCTCCTGCAGCTCCCGTCTGCTAAGAGCTGTGGTTGGAATTTGCCATTATGTGAACCTGGCCTGCAGTACCTCTCTACCACCAGAGGTGCTGCCGTCTCACCATTACACACACCACCTCACTAGCAGGGGTTACCTCTTTCCCCAATCAGCACCCACACCTGTTCCCTACCTTTATAAGACTGCCTTTCCCAGCAATCTGTGGCAGTTCATTGCTGTCTTGACTGCTGTTGATTCTCCAGAGTGTCCTGCTCCAGTCTGACTTCACGGTATTGACCCCTGTTTGTTCCTCGGCTACGCTGCTTATCTTCTGACCCAGACCCAAACTTCGTGCTTGACTCTGTTCATTCCCTGGTACCTTTGTTGCTCTCCTGGCTTTTGACCCTTTAGTTTGTTTGACCCTCTTCTATCCTGACACCCATGGATCGATCCAGTGCCTTGTGCCTCCTGGCAAGACCTCAAGTCCTGTCTACTATGGTTCATCCAGTACCTCATGCCTCATGACTCCTAAGTAACCAGGTATTCTGTCACCATGGTACATCCTGTGTCTTCAGCCTTCTCTTATTCTCCAGCCTCTGAGCTAGGTCTGCTAACCGGCTACTCTGTGCTGCCTCTACAAACTGTTTTCCCAATTATGACTTCCTGAGTCATTCAGCTATATTGCAGGTCCTGCTGTTGTATCCTCTGCCTTGATCTGTGTTACGGCACCATTCTCTGCCTGTGAATCTCTGCCTAATAAAGATACTTTACTTTTACATTATCAATCTCTCTGGAGTTCATGCTAGTAACCCTGAAGGAGGATTTCTATGGCTGCTCCCACCCACTCCAAGTACACTAGCAATTTAGCCCTCAGCTGGGGCCAACTCACGTCTGATGCGGGGTTGGGGCAGATAGCAGGCAGAATTTGGATGGATGGGGGTAGGGCTTATTGTGTCCTGAATCTCCATGTCTCAGTTTTTGGAGGTATGTTAAAACATTTTAAAAAATACACTTATTTTAAAAAGGGAAATATATTTTTAAAAAAATGTTTTACTTTTTTGTTACATTTTATTTAAAGGGCTCACCGTGTATGTTACCACAAACTTCACATCAACCTTAACTTTAAACCATAGCATGCAAATAAAGACACGGAGACCTGAATAAGTTATTAAACTTGGCAGGAATTTTATTATAAGGATTTTATATTAACTAACCTATGGTGGCGGAGAAAGAGCACTGCGGGACAGCTCACGAGCTGATCACACACGATTACTTAGTGGACTGGCGCAAACCGCCGTAAGTCCGCAAAAAACACGGGGGAACAAATCCCTACATACATAGCGCTGAGTTGGCGTCAGAGTGACTGCCCCTTACAACTCACGCTGCCCTCCCTCACCGAGCCGGACAGGGACCCTCCTCACCGAAGGACCAAAAGGAGTTACTGTTACATCAAAGGGGGCAGTGACCTACGACCAACTACCTGTGCGCCCACTAATCAGCCGCTGAACGCAGTGCCTTCCTACCCCACCATATGACAAAACCCCTGACTAACTTGAGGGATGGGTGGGTGGGATCTTGTGCTGCAAGTGAAGTAAAGCAGGAAGTACATCCTGCTATATTCTATCAAGGTCCCTCCCACATGGGCCCCCATTGGTCGGTCCCCACCCCATGTTAAAACACACCAGGTCATCATTCAGCTTGTTACAAACCCTGTCGCCCTTTAAGTGCGTTCGTCCTAATAGCCTCACTTGTCATTCTACTTCTTTTTTACACTAAGAGGAATCTACAGTCCAAGACTGAGCCTTCAGTTCCAGTGTGCATGTGTGAGCCAACTACCCAGGTCACACAGCCACATATGCCCATCGAACTAGTAAATAAAGCGGTGGTAGTAGTTTCATCTGCACTGACAATGCAACTACAAAAGGACACCAAAAGTACAACTGCGACAAGGTGACAATATCGATTTACCATATACCAGTCAGTCTTTATGTCCGGCGCCTTTAATTATGTACAGATGCAAAATGCAACTTTCATTAATATATACGTCAAGAAATGATGTCATTTCTATTAGACACTGTGAAAGCGGCGCTTTTAAAGCGGCAATACCCGGACCCACTGCCTGGATTACATTATACAGGCAGTGGGCTTCGGCTATTGCCGCTTTAAAAGCGGACACATGGGTCTCCCATGGGAGACCGTTCTAAAGGGGCACAACCCACTTTCTAGTGTAGTTGGCAGGATGAGGGCACGATTCGTAGCACATAACATTGGCCACGCATTTCGCAGCGGGGAGGACTTGCCTCTTGACCTCCCCCCCCGCGATCTCCTGAAGGGGAGATTTTTAAAGTTGACAAATATGACTTCACCCACACACAGGCTACCTGCCTTTTGCCACAGAAATAATGTCTATCCTATGGAAAACAGGACAGTTAGGGTGGTCCTTATAGCAGCACATCCTATACCACGGGGGGAAGTTCAATGAGCTGCAAAGTGTCTCCGGAACGTCCGTAAGACACTTCACAGTTGAGATTTGACAGAACTCTCCACTCATTTTTCCTCTCACCCCATAGAGGTATAAGGAAAAATGAACAGAGATTTCTACCGTATTAGCCGGCAATGTGCGCAGCTCGATGTTCGTGCGCCACGCCGCCAGCAGTTCAACTCCCCCCAATATGTAGATCACTATAACCACGAGTTTCCATGACACTTAGAAAAATGGAAAACATTCTGCATATAAAAAGAACATTAATACAGTCAAGTTCCTGAAACTGTTAAAACAACTTCTATTTAACTGCATTGATCCATTAAAATTTAATTTCTCTACATTTCTTACATCCTCTCCTTAAAATCAGACCTTAAATCGCGTTCAGGTTGTATGAACTTTGACTTCTCATTAGTCAGAAATAAGATCTATACCTTTTCCACCTCTCTTTTCGTTATTCATGTTTATCACTCTACAAAACATAATTTGCTAATTAGCACCAACATGCATTTAGGAGACCTAGTAATTAGCTTTGTCTGAAAGTTGCTATTTTCGGCAACAAACAAATTACTGACCTGTTCGTGCAACGCCTGTTAGAGCTTCGCGTCAACTCGATTTTGTTTTTTCAAAAAATATCTTTGATTAGTTGAACATGATAATTTACATTGACCGAAATAGATAGCAATATTATTATATGTACAATAATCCCTTGTTATCTGACTTGTGACTTAGTAATGCAGCTCTGCGTCTGGGGTATATAACTCACAGCAATCCCCCATTTACCCCTCCTCCTCCCCGCACAGGCCATGTACACATCGGGTTCTTGTGACACTAGCGCTAAGATCTGTGAACGCCACCTTAATTGTTTTCTGAATTACTAGAATCTCCACATTATTGTTTTGATTTGAAAATCTGTCCCATAAAATGGTTCAGATTCACTTACATTGAGGTGGGAGTAACCCTGTTTGGCAAAACAAGTCATAGAAAACATTTTTTATGGTATATTCTTTTTAGTATAATGGGCCTTTAACAAAGACAGGAACTGTGAGGATACCACCCTTAGCTGGGATGGCAGTTACCCTCTGTGGAATTCAACTCACTCGGGTAGACCAGAGTATATCCAAAATAAGGCTTTATTACGACAGTACAACACCACAAGATGTTAACAAGTTACAGGGTAAATGGTAGCATGTATCCTCCAGCAGCCTATTGCAGTCAGCACTCCAAAGTAATAATTTCAGTCTCTTTTAGAGTCTTATCCTCCCGCAATATTACAACTACCATTTAGCTAGACTATGTCGCCCAGCTTGGGATATTGGCTCACACTGACCCTGTCCTGGTAGGGTTTATTCCAGCAGCACCACGATGCCTGGCCCAGAGTCCTTTTCGCTGATGTATTGTACATCAGGATCCTCCAAGCTACAATAGCTCTCTTGGCAGTCTCCTCTCCCTATATTCTTCGCTACATCGGGAGTAGGGTCAAATGTCTCAATCCTCCCCCTTACAGCAGGGGTCTCTCAGTGGACATACAGTCTCTGTTACCTTTATTATATAATGGAATGGCTTGACTCAATTAGCTATTTGGCTGCATACACTAAACATGGGGTTACAATATAACATCAAGGAATGACACTTCACGCTTGCATGAAACAACAAGACAATTGACACATTGTTACTGCAACATTACACAATCTGAGTCAGTGATATATTTTGATACAATAACATTTATATTGATACACGTTAATACATTTCCCAATGCTATTTCAGCCAGTATATTACTGTGAAAGCATATTGCATATCATCTAAAAGTTCTAACCCTATTACCTCTCAGATTACCTGCTGACCTAGCTAATTAACGTGAGCTGCCAGCTAGCTATGTCAGTCACTCAGACATTGTTCTGATTACAAACCAGATCTAAGCCTCATGACAATGGGCATTTGAGACAAATGGTAATTACATTAGCTAACACAGGCAAAATGACTTCTGCTGTCCTGTTATTTTTTACACAATATGGCAATATTCTTTCTATTTATAATACATACAATATTGCAGGTAATAGTATTGGCAAAATGTAATAACCTAATAACATGAAATAATAATACACATAATACACCAATGCTCTGGTGTTTATACTTAGACTGGGCCAAGGATTAAAAAGTACATTAAACTGTGAGAAACGGGTGATGAATAAAAAGTTCTCAGTCCAGTAGCACCCCGTTTCCTCACAGGAACTAATATTAAAATTCATGACAATACAACAGATGAAAGAAAACGCTCCCTACCTCACCCAAAGCCTCCAGTGAAATGATCAGGTTAAGGGGACATAGAACTCTGTTTATTAAAGGGCAGTAAGACCTATTACCGGAGAAAACTGCACCCTTTTCTTTGCCCTATACGTATAAGGGGTTATTGCTTTAGCACTGGGGAAGCCTATTATAAAGTATCATAACGGTAAAGATTCTTGTTCTGTCAACTCCATCGAGCCGCTAACAGCTTTCCAGGCTGTAAGATTTTAAAATAAATATTATTTTCTCTAGAAGTGGAAAGCAGATACAAGTTCTATATTACATCTATTATATGTTGTTTTTGTTCATTTCTTTGGATAACCGCCAAACCGTCGCCCATGCGTAGCAGCTCCGAAGGGAGCCGCGGCAGCTGAGTATCTCCCACAGCGTTAAGATAATTGCTAATACTTGATTTTTCACTGCGATAAAGAAAGACACTTTGCAGTCAGAGCAATATGGATATTGTCTACTGTACTGGAATGTCCAGGATGCTCACCAATTTCAGGGAGTTCTCTTTGTGAGCAGGCACACTCCCGGATCCTGGGCAGAGGCGGGGCTTAAAGATGTGAAGATTTGATTTGCGTCATTAACCCCCGTATTGCAATGCCGTGGACGGTGACGATGGCAGGGTTACAGTGACGTGTTCGCGCCATCACAGCTCCCACACTTGCCACCGGACCTCACCGGTGGAGTCACCGGGAGCAATTAAAGTTGGCAAGTATAGCAAAATGACCACAGTGAAATAACAAGAGGGGCAAAATTCTTGTGCGCAGTGGGATGGGTTATTAAAGAGGACAATGTAAGAATGGAATGTTCAACAAATAAACAGTTACAAACTTAAATTGCTGACACTGAAAATACTACATTGCACACTAATTACCGCAAAGCTGGTGGTACAGCCCCTGCAGCTGTGAAGAACCTGTGTGCTCTTCTTATGGAAGCAAAAAACAATCTGAAAATATTATATTGTGAAAACGGATTGGCAGAGGTGGGCTAAGCCCCGCCCATTCTGCCCAAACACCTCCCCAATCAGCCCAGCCACTCACGATGATCCTCCTGAACCACTTCCAATCTAATGAAACCCCACCCACATTTCAGATAGTTCCGCCAATTTTGGAATTGTAAAGTCAGGACAATCCTGCTGAAAAGAGAATTATTGGGAAGTGTGCACTGTGGAGGTCTGTTTTTTTTCTTTTTTTCGAGGTCCACTTCCTGAAGGGGTGCCCCAATCTACAGGTACTGGAAAGGTGCATGCATTTTTAGGACATTAAAGAATAAATATTCTTTAACTCATAAGTGCTAAGGATGAGTCACCTGCCCCAAATATCCTCTAATATGTTCAGGATGAGTCCCACTAGCACTGATGGGGGTGCAAAATAATTAAAACAATACTTACCCTTTCCACCACTGGGTTCCCACCGATAATGGACAGTGGGGTTCGAGAGAACAGGTGGGGATTGATGACATCATCGCACTTGTGGGCGATGACATCACTGAGGGGTGGGACTAGACCACCGCACTACAGAAAAATATTTGTTTTGGAGGGGATGGGACGAGAGCAGAAAAAGTGCCTTATTGTCCTCACCCTGACAAAAACACACACAAGGGCACCAATGTTTGAAAGAGGGGAATCTCTTTCAAACAATGTACCCCATTAAAAGTTATTGTCTGGTGATTATGTGTGATCACCAGTGCTGAATTAAGGAAATGGAGGCCCCTGGGCTAAGGGGGCCTCCATTCCCCTGTGAGGCCCCCCCATGGCATCAAGGGCCCCCTGGATGCCATAGGCCCCTGGGCTGTAGCCCAGTTAGCCCTATGGTTAATCCGGCCCTGGTGATCACTAGACAATAACACCCTAAACTGCAGAATTTATTAAGAATTCCAGGGATAGGGGAGATCTCCACCATCCTGGCTTACAGTGGTTTAAAGTGAGTCCCTTTTTTTAAATGATGTGGCCTCTTAGTAGATCTTATTTGGTGATCATATGTGATTACCCAAAAATAACACCCTACACTACAGAAAAAATGAAGGGCCCCAGAATGGGGGCAGGGATATTGTAATGCCCAGATCTCCCCCATCTGGGCTCCTAGAAACTATGGGGACCCCTCATTTGAAGTGCAGGGAGGCCCCTCAGCCCTCTCTTCTAAAAACACCCCTCAATACCATGCTCACCTGCCACTTGCAGGATTGCAGGACAGTCCCCTCAAATTGGGACTGTCCCGCCCAAGTCAAGACAGTGGGGAGGTATGTGTCTGTAGGTATGCAGCAACAATTGTCCAAACACCCGGTTCATACATGTGTGTTGTTTGTCGTGTGATATTTCATGGAAATGTTCCACATTGTGAAAGTCATCTGCAGTTCATAGGAGGGGAAGAATTATATAAAAAAAATATAAACTAAATGAAAAAGGAGTCATCCCCAACAGGATTCCCCAATAGAAGTAAATTTTATACAATAAAGCAGCTATGTCTTGTGCATCAAATGTACAGAAGAAACTTCACCTGATACGGTTACTTAGTTGGATTTTCTACAGCCATTCTGCTTGGCTATGCTGATTTGACCCTTGACCTACTCATTATCACATGCGATGACCTGTTGTTAAGGTATTGAAAGGATGAAAAGCAAGCAGAGGTCTTTAAAAAAATAACCCTCTTTCTATATCACATACCTTATGCACCATTCCAATTACAGCCCAGGAGTCACAGGGGTGTAGATTAATTAACCATGTCAGATAGTTGTTGCCATGGCTGCATTACTATTATCATTAATTAATTAACCACTTCATTACTGGGGATATGTCATACCTTCTCATCCAGACCAAATTTAATGAGCCCCGTACACTTATGCACAGACAAGGCGGCTTTTCTGGCCCGAGCCAGTGTTAATGAGAACTCGGCTTATTAATTCACTAGAGAGCAACGACATCACTGAGCCAAATTATGACTAATATTCATGAGATTCCGGCTCTATTCCTATAAATATTGCTTCTGCACACAAGCTGGATGCATTTTGTGTAAGTCACTAATGTCTTATCTGTCAGTTATGTTGAGAATAACTTTTTTAAATGCTTTGTGCTTCTAGGTGAGGATTACATCTTTATTTTTTTAAGTTTTTTATTTGTATCATTTTATGCAATAAATATAATTTTATTGTTTTAGCTTACTCATTATAATAAAAACCCACCATGTTTCAGTCCAGGAAGCACCCCCAGAGTTATTCAGCTATTTGCACAATTATTTTTTGTCCTAAATTTGCGCATTTAATTAAATTTAGGGAAAGTTAAAAGGGTTAGATGTATGTAGGTTTGTTTTATCTTTTCATGAGGACGCTATGATCAATGTAATTGTCACATTACTATTACTTTTTAAGAATATTTGTAAAAAAAAAAATGCAATGTTTTTTTTGTACAAGCTGCCCTGTGACAAAGACACCATTGGTATCAAAGACAGTTGAAGGGTCCCTAAACTTCAGGTTCCACTTCCCATTTGGCCCAGGGCCGTCTTTTCCCATTGGGCACGCTGGGCAGGTGCCCGGGGGCCCTGCAGCCCAGGGGGGCCCTCTGGAGGCAGAAAAAAAACAAACCCTGCAAAAAAAGAAGAAAATACTTACCGTGCTGTCAGCTGGCGATCCGGCTCCCTCCCTGGTCTCCTCCTCCGACGCGCTGGCAGTGCATGTCGGGCGTAACGTCATCATGCCCGCCCGACATCCATTGCAGAGTGCGACGGAGGAGGAGACCATGGAGGGAGCCGGATCGCCAGCTGACAGTACGGTAAGTATTTTCTTCTTTTTTTGCAGGGTTTGTTTTTTTTCTGCCTCCGGAGGTTCCCCTGGGCTGCAGGGCCCATATATATAATAATTTATTTATTTTTTGTATATATAGGGGCCCCGGTGCACTGCTGTGCCCGGGGGCCCAAGAGGTTCTTAAGAGGGCCTGATTTGGCCATACGTATGGGTGGGCATCTCAGCCACTTAGCACTTGGAAACAGGAGCCTAATAGTGCATCATTACCGAGTCAATATGTGATTACCAATGGAAATGTGTGGCCACAAATACAAATTCCTGGCTGTCATTAAAGACCCTGTATCAAACTTACAGCCTCTGGACCATCATCATCACCATTTATTTTATATAGCGCCACTGATTCCGCAGCATTGTACAGAGAACTCATTCACATCAGTCCCTGCCCCATTGGAGCTTACAGTCTAAATTCCCTAATATAGACACAGACAGACAGACAGAGAGAGGGGGAGAGAGAGACTAGGGTCAATTTTGATAGCAGTCAATTACAGCACGGCCATTGTATTATACCACTACATACATACAGTTTACTGGACTGAGTCATTAAGGAGAGCAGAGCATTAAAAAGGAGTTTCACTGCACCTGGGCAAAACCATGTTGTATTGGAGGGGGAGATAAATTTAAAATATGGGGAGAGATTTATAGTTGGGATAGATTATATCCTAGATCAATTTTAAATTTCAGTGTAAAAATAAAACTATCAAGTATTTGTGTGGTAGATGAAAAAACAGCCAATATTTAACTTATGTGCAAAATAATAAACTAATTTGCACCCCTTGCTTTGTAACATGGTTTGTACCGGAGAACATTTACTCCTTTTTTTTGCCTTACTTTCCTTAATGACTCAAGCCCTACCTCTTTAGGCAATCTCCTGTCTGATTCATACAAGGGTTCAAATTTTTGTAAAATATGGCACCTAATTCTAAATCACCAGGTCCTAAAGTTTGACATAACTGCTCCTCTTCATGTGGTCTTCAGCTGTCCAGAGATTTCTCATGAGTTGCCTTTTGTAATGCAATAAGGCTTATTTACTAACTGCTGAAAATATGGATATCCAACGCATTTCTCTTTGCAAAATTTGCACAGATTATTTGTTTGGCAACTATATAGCTTTTATTAACTTCCATGTAGAAATGCGTTGTGTAAACTTTCGTGAACGTTCTGGTCCAGAAGGAAATGTGCAGGGTGATAAGAGCTAAAATATGTCCATAGGCAAACCGAGGGGAAGGGGGGGGGGGTTCCTAGTGCATGGAGGCACTGTATAATTGAGGTGGCTGGACCCTGCCCCTGCTTCACACGGCTCTGCTTGAAAAGGGAGATCTGTGTGCACCTAATGTGCACGCAGCATTGCCCATGTATATTATGGGGATAGGAAGAGTTGGAGAGCAGCCAAGCACTGTCTAAAATTGTAGCCATGCCCCCATGCATGCTTGTCCCGCCCACTGGCGGCGTGGTGTGGAAACCCCCCTCTACAAATCCTGTGTTTGCCCCTAATGTCTTCAAAGTCTTGTCTACCAATACTACTAGGTCAATGCCTTGATCCATTTCAACTTGTACATTTTTATTTTAAAACACTGCTTATTCCAGCCTCATTTATGTTATATATAAATCATGAAAGTCAGAGCATGTAAGAACTGTCCTTGCATCATATGTCACACAAGTTAACCCGTGCATGATACTCATGCATTCTAGTCAAATCAAGTTACTTAAGGTGTTAAAAAGTTCTTGTCATGCATTTGGGCCTAGCCCAGGCCTCATCAGGGGAAGAGCGTTACTTCCCGACGCAAGCGCCCTTTTTTAACGTGGTTTTGTCCACATGTCACCACCTCATCATTTTTCTCCATCACCTCATCCTTCATCTTCATCGCCACATCCTTCATCAAGCTACTTAAGGTGTTAAAAACTCCCCACTGTCACCCCCGGCAACCACCAACCACTCCCAACTGTCACTTCTCCTTCAAGAAATATATAGGTCAGTGTATAACTCTGCCCAGCAGGTGGCGCTGCAGCTTGGTTTTTTTTTTTCCACACAGGCCACTAGGCATTTATATAGTAGATCATATGTCACATATGTAATCTTTTTCCACTGCATGGGATTTGTGTGCACTAAAGCATAGGGTGACTCCTGATTACCGCCATCTACTGGTCACAGTTGGTTTTGCAAGAGAGAAGGGGCTCTATGATCATTCACTAACCCTGGATTGCTTTCCAAAATATAGAGCAGTCTCAAGTTTAAGTGGGATAAAAACAAAAGTATCAAAGTACCACATACAAGCCTATTTATTAATATTTGCCGACAGACTTGTTTTTCTATTGCTGCTTTTTGCGTTCATCAATAAAATACCGCTTGGCGATACTGGTCAAGAGTGCAGCTGCAGTGGAACTGAAAGCCAAGAAAATATTGAGGAATAGAATAAATATAATATAATATATAAAATAAAAAAAACATTTAAAAATAATTCCCATGTGAAAAAAATGCTTTACTAATAATACATTTTTGCATTGATTTTCTTCTGCTATCTCCATACTGGGTTGGCAATCGCATAAGAACCATTGTTAGTACTTGTACCGTTGCCATCCTTGTTAAATAGGCTTTCCCGTGCCATCGCTGGCGGTGACGCTATGATAGATAGGGCTTTTGTCGTTTGATGAATAGAGACCATAGAGTGACAATATTGCTAATATTCTTCTTTTGCTAAAACATTTATACATTTATTACACAACATATATTTTTCTCGGGGCAAAAGACAGTTTTTAGTACTGAACTGCTAAAGCTACTCGCAAAAAAAATTGGACTAGAAATTGGATAGAACCAATAAAAAGAAAATCAATACAGACCTAAGAATCACAGAGCTACAATATCTCGTTAGACCTAGAGGATTATTTATTTTACTGTATTTTTGCACACTCGGGACTGGAGAGGGCAGAAGATCGGTCTATCGGTCTACCGCAGAACTATGTTGTGTCAACTATTTGTTTGTAGCATTGAACCATTACTTTATCCAAAGTGAAAAACAATTTCATTTATTTAACCATTTACCAAGTAGTGAATATTTTGTGTTGTATGGATTTCCATACAAGTCCAGATGGATGGTTTTTGGAGCTTATTAGAAGCTCTTTGATGCTTCCAATTTGTATCTAAATGTAGCCACACACAACAATTTTATTTCCTGGGAGCAAACGCATTAAATGAGACCTGACAATTATAGTTACTTGTGTGGCAAATGAAATATTGTAACTGAAAAGATCTTTTCGATATGTCCAAGTTTCTCAAAATTGTCCATTACTTGAAAACAATTGTTTTGCTTATGTGTCTTAAAATTGGACATTCATGATTGAGCAATCTCACTCATAGAGTTGTTGGTCCTTGTGTTCCACCTACTTGGGTGGAATGAGGTGAGATACCGTAAATAAAATATTATTTTACAAGCACCCTCCAATCCTCCCATGGGGTGCTTCCCATGATACCACTAATGGTCTCAGCAGGAGATCCCCCTCTCTGTTCGGGCAGGTCATCTTAAAACTGCTTGTGTCATTGTCAAAGCCTGTCTCCAATGGGCTTCCCATTCATTCCAATGAGAATCTCATAGAGAAGCAACTTTGACAATGAAGTGCGGGAGAGAGGATATCCTGCTTGGAGCATCAGAACATTGTGGAATACACCAGAATGGAAGAAACATAATGTATCACATCAAAATCCACCCAAAACTACATATTTCAGTTCAGATGGAATTCTCATTGAAGATGTTGCAAAAATGCCTCTACATTCTGTTGAAGTCAGCAAATTGGATAAAGTCATTTCAATTAAAATCGAGCAAACTTGGTTGTCTTTGTCTGAAAAGATGCGTACGGTACGCTACGACGTACAAGGGCACGCTACGGCGTGGAAGGGCGTACGCAGCTGCAACACGTGGCAGCAACAGTATTTGGTCTTTTACCATACATTCGCACAAACACGCATACTTGTAAAATAGTACACATTAATGGTAGTTGCAACACATAGTCATTTATGTCGAAATATAGTAGTATTTATGTTATATATTATAAGTTATATGCACATTAGTGAAATATATGGAACAGGTTGAAGGAATCATATCATGTGTGGTATCATAATAAACCTCTTCACATTTGCTACTGTTTGGTTCACTCTGCGAAGGAATCGCAGAGTGCATACACAAGTTATGAATGATAGGGAATTATGAACTACTTAAGACTAAGGAATCTTGGCGGGAATAGCAGAGCATACCCTCTGGAGAGATGACCCCCTCCTTTGGATTCTTTAGGATGAACTAGCCAATGATGACAACCCCTTGGACCTTCCTGAAACCTGGACCAATAGAAGCAAGCTATACCATCTCCATTGTATTACTGTATTTCTGTGTGCATATAAGCAGCAGCTTCTCATATAGTGTTCAGACATCTTGTCCCCAGACTTCAGGATTGAATGACTGCAGACTGGAGCCAGAGCGCCTGCGATAAGTAACGGCTGTATTTATTATCACTTCGCTTGAACATATTATACTACTTTTTGCAAATAAATCTTTGTGCGTTGGAAACACAAATCGAGGTTCGACAATCGTTATTGGTTAGCGACAATACGCACTTAACAATTCACTTAAATTCTTGTGCGGGCTTTCTTTAGGAAACGCCCAGTACAGGCGTACATGACTGCCCTTCTCCATGCTCTTGGATGTGGTGATGGGGGATACACAAGTCTGCATCATTTTTTAAAACAGACATCCATCTGGACGTAGCCTATCAGGGTCATCATGAGGATGACTACGGCCAAGTCCCGTCCCCGCACACACTTAGGCCCTCCATAGGGGGAAACATGTTGGGGGACACACAATGTCGGGGTTCAGTGACCGAGCCTTGCAGCTATTCCGGTAACTGTAATCCTGGGTCCTGGAAGAATTCAAACATGCTGCCGGCATTCAACAACATTGCTCCCGGAGCTGCATGTATCACGACCACGTTGTCACGGTGCCGGCTATGTAACGTGTGTGCCGTGCAGCTGTCAGCGTACCGTGCAGCTTTGGTATATCTCTAGTGAGAAGATGACTTCACCAGCCCACCACCGATAGACAGTTCTGTTACTGACTATAGATCCCAGGAATGCAGTGAAAGTTACAGACTTGTCTATATTCTACAGCTGATCTTCTGACAGTAACACAGGTGATTGGTTACTATGAAAACTCTCTCTGCCCACAGTCATTTTACAGTGACTGGGAGAGAAAATACCCAGAGGTGCTCTACACTCAGAGAGTCTGGTGTACAGAGCCAATGGACTGTGAATCTTACATATTAACCACCATAACTCTGATCCAAATCTGCCTGTAGCTCACAGAGTCATAGAGTACGTATCATAGAGTACATACCATTGAGTACTTTCCATAGACTTCATACCACAGAGTTACCACCATAGAGTTCACACTATGGAGTACATACCATAGGGGACATACAGTAGAATACATACCGTAGTACGTACATTAGAGTTTGTACCATAGAGTATGTACCATCAATTGCATACCATAGAGTAAATAATGTACCATGGAGTACATACTATAGATGACATACTATAGAGTGCATACGATAAATGACATTCCATAGAGGACATATTGTAGCGTACGTACCATAGAGGATATACCATAGAATGTATATTATAGAGTACATACCACAGAGTACATACCATAGAGTGCATACCATAGAGTACATACCATAGTACATACCATAGATGACATACCATAGAGTGCATACCATAGAAGTGTATAACTTACCATAGAATACATACCATAGAGTGCATACCATAGAGTACATACCATAGTACATACCATAGATGACATACCATAGAGTGCATACCATAGAAGTGTATAACTTACCATAGAATGCATACCATAGAGTGCATACCATAGAGTGCATACCATAGAGTACATACCATAGATGACATACCATAGAGTGGCTACCATAGAGTGCATACCATAGAGTACATAACGTAACATGGAGTGCATATCATTGAGTGATTACCATAGAGTACATACCACTGAACCTTTGCTTGAAGTTTCTAAAGTAAATAAACTCATCTGTCAAGGAGAGGTGGCGCAGGATCAAAATTTCCCAGGGTGCTCCTCATTCTTATGGGCAGCTGTGCCCACACATACACAGTGTGCCTCCTATGCCAGGTGAGAATCGGACATGAGAAAGAAGTGCGGTTGTTCAGCTGAGCCCTTTATGGGTGACACAGGGCAATACAGCACAAGAGACACTAAACAGAACTACTGAGTACAACCCATCACTAGTATTCTTCCTCTCATTGAACTCAATCATTGCAGGGCCACAAATTCTTCCTATAATAACTGTAGAAATATGAAAATGTTATTTGCTTGTCAGTCAGGTGATATAAGACAGAATTGGTAAATAATCTAGATTTCCTTCTACAAATCTGACAAGATTATTTATTTACTCTTTGGGCATAAAATGGGATGGCAAATTCAACATTTAGGATATGTTATGTCAGAGGTGCTCAAACCTAGTCCTCAAGGATCTACCAACAGGCCATGTTTTCTGGATGTCTGACTGTAGAAACAGGGGGGATAATTACTGATCCAGAGAAATAGATTAACTCACCTGTGTATGATTAAAGAAATACTGAAAACATGACCTGTTGGTAGCTCTTGAGGACTGTGTTTGAGCATTTCTGTTTTATGTGAACTGAAGACTACAGCCCTTTTTAACCTCAACGGTCAGGGTTGTTCTAAGAAAATTGGTACTGTTGGCAAACTTGCCCTGGCACTGCCACCCTGGGTTGAAAAAGAGAGAAATGAATATTGTGTCTCCTAAATTTCCACCACTTTGAGAACTATTAATCAAATGCTACTTTATGACATGGAAAATACATTTACAGTGATTTTAGTATGCAAATTGTTTAGGAATTTTCTTTAAAAGCCGACCTGTCACCATAAATCAACATTTTCTGAGTGCTCAGGAATATTATATTATCACATACAATGCTGCTCACAGACTCTTTCATGCACAGTTTCCCTACACAGTTGCGGTAACAATTTATATTCAGCGTCTGGAACACACAGAGACAATATAACTCATCTAAGATCACAGTGAGTAGACCCCGGATAATAAACGTTCCTTAAACCTATTCCAACTCTTACATAATAATTAACATTTTCTTTTCATAAGGATAACATCGCCCCTCCCTATACCCCTGAAACATTACATTTTTTAACTTAATAAGCTAAGAAAGAAGAAGGTTATTATATCCCTGAAAACGAAGACCGCAGACTGACGCGTTTCACAACTTATAATATAAATCATTTCAAGGCATATTTATTAATAATGTATTATTATTCTTTGACACACATTTGCCATTGTTGCATCCAAAAGAAATGTTATATGCCTGGATTATAATCACATATAAATTTAGAGCTCACGTCTTTTCTTCACTCTATTCTGGCACTGTGTTCACTCCTATACACTACTGGTTTCAAATGCAGGTTGTACAATTAGCCCTTTAAACATTTTCAATTGTTCCATCACCATTAGTACTTGTTACCTAACCCCTAGCTAAAGCTATTGGATAAACCCAGAAGTCAGAAGAGTACCTCTCCTAAATAGAGCACGCAAGACATGTCTGACGACGTTATCCTAACCTCAACAGGTCCATCAGCTCCTGTCCGAGCGCTATACAGCATGCTACAGTGATACTGGCCTGTCTCCTACTATACATAGAAACATGGGGCTAGATTTACTAAGCTGCGGGTTTGAAAAAGTGGGGATGTTGACCATAGCAACCAATCAGATTCTAGCTTTCATTTATTTAGGACCTTCTACAAAATGAAAGCTAGAATCTGATTGGTTGCTATAGGCAACATCCCCACTTTTTCAAACCCGCAGCTTAGTAAATCTAGCCCATAGAGTTTGACCGCAGATCAGAACCGCTTGGCCCATCTAGTCTGCCCATTTTTTAACCTATGGTAACCTCAAAACCTATTTAATTCTTATTTCGAATTAAGGATATCCTTATGTCTATCCCAAGCATGTTTAAAATGCTCTACTGTATTACCCTCTACCACCTCTGATGGGAGGATATTCCACTTATCCACTACCCTTTCTGTGAAGTAGTTTTTTCTCACATTTTCTCTGAACCTACTTCCCCCCAGTGTCAGTACATGTCCTCGTGTTCTAATACTTCTCTTCCCTCCAGTGTCAGTACATGTCCTTGTGTTCTAATACTTCTCTTCCCCCCCAGTGTCAGTACATGTCCTCGTGTTCTAATACTTCTCTTCCCCCCAGTGTCAGTGCATGTCCTCGTGTTCTAATACTTCTCTTCCTTTGTAGAATGTTTCCCTCCTGCACCTTGTTATAACCTTTGATACATATGAAAGTTTCTATCATGTCCCCCGTTCCCTTCTCTGCTCCAAACTATACATATTTAGATCTTTTATTCTTTCCGGGTAAGTTTTGTGCTGTAGACCATGCAACATATTAGTTGCCCTTCTTTGTACAGTCTCTAATGTATTTATATCCTGGAGATACGGCCTCCAGAACTGAACACAGTATTCTAGATGAGGCCGTACCAATGACCTATACAGTGGTATTATTAC
Source organism: Mixophyes fleayi (assembly GCF_038048845.1). NCBI lineage: Eukaryota > Metazoa > Chordata > Amphibia > Anura > Limnodynastidae > Mixophyes > Mixophyes fleayi. The sequence continues at coordinate 337,660,330 of NC_134404.1, read as the reverse complement.
TTCTTTCTTTCTGCTACTGATTCCTCTCCCTATACAACCAAGCATCTGACTTGCCTGTCTCATTGCTTTGTTACATTACTTACCTGCCTTTAAGTCACCTGAAATAGTGACTCCTAGGATCCCTTTACTCCTCAGTAGATTCCACTATGGTGTCATTAATACTAAATTTAGCCTTTGTGTTTTTGATACCAAGCGCATGATTTTCCATTTTTTGGCATTAAACTGTAGTTGCCACTCTCTGACCATTCCTCTAGTCTACCTAGATCAGTATTACTATAAGCTGAACACTACTGAGGCTTTACCTATGTAAGGACCACTAACTGTGACTCAGACACTACAGTCACAATACTTGTATACCAGGCAGTCACTCGCCATTAAATACCTGGGAATTTATAGGACTAGAGTCCCACTTCTAAATTGCACACTTAACAATTAAAGAAATTATTTTACGACATTAACTGTTAACGACATTAATACTTACACCGTAATATACTTACTTAGATCGGCACAAGCACATATTCCTGTGACTGATATTGAGAGATACTTGTTATAAAACCACTATCACATAAGTGTGCAAAGGAAATTTATCCTCCAGGTTCTATATAGAATCTTAGACTTGGATAGAACAAGCCCCGGTGTCCAATTCTCTTCCTCTATTCCACGACAATTTGTAGTAAATGGTCCTAACATCAGCTCAGGGAAGTAATTGTTTAACCCAAACTGTTTTATTACCTCTATAGGAAGTCTCAAACTTATATTTTTCTTTTTTTTTTCCCATCATTCCTACTTTTCTATCTCCTCTCCTTTCTGGTTCTAGTTCCTATGCCGTAATAATAATGAACAAAACAGTAAAGTGTGTTAATGTTGTGTATAGAGACGTCATCTCATCTATTGAACAATCTATCGAAAGCAACAAGTTTGTAAGATTATCTTTGTACGTGTACATTTTGTATATCTGTAGACTCGTTGCACCCGTCAATGACAATAAAGGAACTGGAATATGAATAAGGATAACAGTGTCTCTTTAAGCTCAGAGTTCTCTGTATTCGTTTGCAGTATAACAACATTTGGTGCAGATGGAGCTAATTTATTTTAGACACCCAGATAGATGGGTTACCCGTTGCTGCCCAATCCGGTGCCTTCTCACTCTGATGACATATTGAAGACATAAATGAGGATCTAACGAGCAGTATGTTAGGAGAGGGAAACACTTAAAATTAACGAGAGGGTGGTCTTAAAGTGATAGTCGGCAGTAATATTTTTTCCATTCCACCACATGCATTTCAGTTGCGGTGTCACCTATGTGTGTGGGATTATTATGAGAACGGGTAGTGCTAAAATGGTGCACTCCAACCCATAGCCGGATAGAGGGGGGACATGTGCCCCGTGCCTACTCTCTAAGGGGCTCCCAGGACTCAGGGTTAGATTGCCTGTTGTAATTGCCTATGGATGATCCAGTCCAGGCATTATAAGGACCGCATCCGAGGCGCACGTATAGTCTGCTGTGAAATCATACTGCACAACGTGACAAGCCGCGACAAAGTGTAGCGCAAGAAGTGGGCGGGATGGGGGCTTTAAGGCTATGATTTGCCAAAAATGGTGTGATTTTGGCCCCGCGGCTTCATCACGTGGTCACAGTTTTTCATTGTCGGGGGTTGGGGCTAAAATTACAAAACCCCATCCTGCTAAAATGCCAATGCCCCTCCTGCTAAAATTCCACTCCTCCTCTTGCAAAAATGCCACTCCCCCTCCTGCTAAAATGCCACTCCCCTCCTGCTAAAATGCCACTCCTCCTCCTGCTAAAATGCCACTCCTCCTCCTGCTAACATGCCAATCCCCCTCCTGCTAAAATGCCACTCCTCCTACTGCTAACATGCCAATCCCCCTCCTGCTAAAATGCCAATCCCCCTCCTGCTAAAATCCCACTCCCCCTCCTGCTAACATGCCAATCCCCCTCCTGCTAAAATGCCACTCCCTCTCCTGCTAAAATGCCAATCCCCCTCCTGCATTTTTCACTTGACCTCTCCTCCGAGAGGAGTTTTTAACGTAGGCCAATTCACTCTATCAGTTTTTTTGGTTTTGCTGTTTAGTTGTTCTGTGAAGAGAACGGGTGATTACGGCACAATGTTATGTTAGTCAGAGGAAATAAGTCATAGAACTGTTTCATTAGTGTTCGCGTCGGCTGCTTGTTCAGTTCAATTCCAATCCTCCCATTCTTTTTAGAAATTGAAGTGACACTGGAAGTCGGTAGGATCTCCACAAATAAATCACTTCCTGCAGCCTCTGGAAGCTTGAAGTCGTTTTGCTTCATATTTGTTTTACCCTAGAAGAAAGCCTTGCAGCATTTCTGTAATGACACTATACATAGACGGCACTGTCCAATCTCCACTCCACAGCGTTCTACTGTAATAAAAGTCCACGAGCACAACAGAGAGATGTCAATGTTATTCCGAGATGAAAAGCACATTTCAATCCCGCTGTCACCTCATTCTGTGACCCCGGGCAGGTTGTGTTATTTTTACTGTGGACATAAACCAGTTTTTCTTTAGTTTATTGACATATAGAAGCCAATTTCCTCCCACATAGTGTGTATCTGTAAATAGATTTCTGGATCAACCCTTTTATCAGTTGGAGCACCGCAAGGCTCAGTCCTAGGTCTTCTGCTCTAGTCTATCTATACCACTCTTGGAAAACTAATAAGCTCATTTTGGATTTCAATATAACCTGTTTGAAGATGTTACCTATATTTATCTATCCTCTCCGGAGCTCTCACCATCTGTGTTGGCCGACGTTACTGACTGTCTTTCTGCCATCTCATCTTGGATGTCCGCTCGCCACCTCAAACTTAATATTTCAGAAACTGAGTTTCTCACCATCCAACAGAAGTTCCTACCAACTGCAGAAGCGTAAATTGGGTCCCGCACTTTATTTAGTAATCAGAGCTGCAAGATATGTGCGAATTTAAGCCAATTGTGTACACTTTTGCTTAAAGCGCATCTTATGTTCGAAGTGTATAATACACTTTAAGTGCTTTACATGCAAACGATCCATAAGGCCGATAAATAATATTAAAAAAAGTGTCTTCACGTCCAAATGCTTAACCGGCCCTAGTGCTGCCCCCCTAGGCTGGTGCTTGACGAGTCAGTGGGACAAAAAGTGTGGGGTCCCCCCGAATTTACAAGTACCAGCACTAGGCTTTGCCATCCGTGGCTGGTGGCACTATATCAAGGAAACCCCATAACGCGGGGACCCCCACCATAATAGCAAACCATCCCCAGGCCGGCTCATAGTTCTAACTAGAGCTATTCCCAGACACCTTGTGCAGTGGGTGTGGGGTAATGAATAAAAAATAGATGTTGATGTTTAGTCTATGGTGCACTACTGATTTCAGCATGCTTAGATGGTCATTAAGTCTCTGTGCATGCTGGTGCCTCTAGTACTACAAGCGCCAGAATGCCTACGACCCAAGTAGCTTATAATGATTTCTTTTTCTGCCCAGACCGTGATCCCTGAGATTATTACAGATGAATAGATGAACATAAACAATGGTAATAGATGGAAGTGTTGGGGTGTTTTTTGTTCAACCAAATTTAGTTTAAAAACTTTGTATCTTTTCTGGGTGCACCACAGGTCCAAGCACATTTGTTGCTGCAAGGAATCCAGCCCTGCGCTGACCGACCTAGGGATGATTAGGGGACCACACTCATTGCTGCATTTATCACTCATCATGCAAATATTATAGGACTGTGTGGGGTATTTTACTTTCCTTTCTACACGAGAAGGAAGATTATACCTGATGTATTATAGAGACTATTTTATTGTGCGTATGACCTGGTTGGGTGTAAGTATATCAGGGTGTAAGTATGCCTAACGTAAAAGCATACTTGTCAACTCTTCCGGAATGTCCGGGAGACTCCAGAATTCTAAGGATCCGGGGAGAGTAAGACATCCTCCCGCATCTGTACATTTCCTAGTGAAGTGGGCAGGATTTGGACCCTCCGTGATGCGATTCTCGGGGAACCGTGCCATTTAGGTCCACCCCCCGCGGTAAATGATGGGTGGCCAAAATGAAGCAATTGACTGAGCCCCCGCCCACACCTCTCCCCCGGATTTCCCGGAGGCCAACATTTAAAAGTTGTCAAGTATGCATAAAAGCAGGGCATATGTTACTGACATTAGATAGATAGATAGAATGATATGAGATAGACAGATAGATAGATAGATAGATAGATAGATAGATAGATAGATAGATAGATAGATATGAGATAGATAGAATGATATGAGATAGATAGATAGATAGATAGATCGATTGGAGATAGATAGATATGAAATAGATAGAAAGATATGAGAGATAGATAGATAGACAGATAGATAGTTCTGAGACAGATGGATAGATAGATAGATAGATAGATAGATAGATAGATAGATAGATAGATAGTTCTGATACAGATGGATGGATAGATAGATAGATAGATAGATAGATAGATAGATAGATAGATAGAAAGATCGATTGGAGATAGATAAATATGAAATAGATAGAATGATATGAGAAATAGATAGATAGATAGATAGATAGGAGACAGATAGATAGATAGATAGATAGATAGATAGATAGATAGATATGAGATAGATAGACAGATAGATAGACAGACAGATAAATAGATAGATAGATAGATAGATAGATAGATAGATAGATAGATAGATAGACAGATAGATAGATAGATAGATAGATAGATAGATATATAGATAGGAGACAGATAGATAGATAGATAGATAGATAGATAGATAGATAGATAGATAGATAAATAGAAGACAGATAGATAGATAAATAGGAGACAGATAGATAGATAGATAGATAGATAGATAGATAGATAGATAGATAGATAAATAGGAGACAGATAGATAGATAGATAGATAGATAGATAGGAGACAGATAAATAGATAAATAGATAGATAGATAGATAGGAGACAGATAGATAGATAGATAGATAGATAGATAGATAAATAGGATACAGATAGATAGATAGATAGATAGATAGATAGATAGATAGATAGATAGGTAGGAGACAGATAGATAGATAGATAGATAGATAGATAGATAGATAGATAGATAGATAGATAGATAGATATGAGAGAGAGAGAGAGAAATAAGGTTAATCAATTTTGACAACAGGGACATTTCCTGGGAAACCACCTCTGGAGATTAGGAAACACTCTCCCTCAAAACGGAGGTTTATCGCTAGTAACGCTCCCTCTTGGGCCACTGTCTTAGAGGGTAGGACCAAGCTCCTCAGCCAAACGAGGGACAGTGGGGCCCCGTGGCCTAGAAATGTCAGAGTATGTTTTTGGCTGCCACAATTTGGTGGAGGAATGGCTGGTAGAGGATTGGTCATGCTTTCTATTCGCCACCACTTTAATTTATTTTTAATATATTTTGTGACTTTTCTTTGCCTCACGTGTCTTTATTTCTTAGGTGAGACAACACTACTACACTACTGCTTATGGTATTTATTTAAAGGTAATGTTGGATTAACGGTAACTTCGTTTTTAGTTTAAGACAGACATAAGTGTAACATGTTGCTCCTAGACTTGTGGCCACACGCTAGCGCGCGCTCTACCGGGTTAACAACAAGAAAAGCCGAGAGAGAGCAGGAAGCTTAACTGTTAATATAATTCAACATCCTACTGGCAGACGGGTTTCTACATCAAGCTCTCCTGTCACAGAGACATTTATAATGCCGGGGATTAAATCTGTCCCTGTGCTTTTTGTGTCCCGGGAGGAACAACCTCATCTTTAACCTTAATTTTATTAGGCATGACAAAAAAGACAACCCTTAAACACTCCATAAAATCACCTCCCTACAACTGATTGGTGTGAGGGGCGATGTTTGTAATTTTTACCTAATTATCTCTCCCAGCCGCAGAGCTGAAATCCTTATTGTACATGTTATAGTGTCTCTTCCAAAGATCCATAAAGTTACCAAGATATAGGTGAAAAATTTAATCGGGTTCAACGTCCCGCTGCCCAGCAGCCACGCACAGCACGCAGCCAGCGTTATTATCTCACAGCGGCGTAATAACATCTGGAATACTTAAATACATGAAGATATTTAGGTAGTATAAACAAGACACCTTGAGATGTTGTTATGCTATAAATATGGGTAGGAGCAAATTTTTAGTTTAATTAAAATGTTTGCAGATTTGATTTGCTGGTATTTTGCGTTCGGCTTTTGTGATTTTAATAACCTTTACATCACAGGGGGAATATACACTGACCAGACACAACATTAAAACCACCGACAAGTGAAGTATAACATTCACTATCTCGTTACAATGGCTCCTATCAAGGGGTGGGATATATTAAGCGGCAAGTAAACAGTCAGTTCTTGAAGTTGATGTGTTGGAAGCAGGGAAATGAGCAAACGGCATTCCAACAGTGGTCCAAGTTAGGACAACCTGTGAACCGACGACATGGTCATGGGCGCCCAAGGCTCATTGATGCGCGTGATGAGCGAAGGCTGGCCCGTCTGTCCAATCTAACAGAAGAGCTACTGTAGCACAGATTGCTGAAAAATGTAATACTAGCTATGATAGAAAGGTGTCAGAACACACAGTGCATCGCAGATTGCTGCGCAGCCGCAGAATGCCCATACTGACCCCATCCACCGCTAAAAGCACCTACAATGGGCATGTGAGTGGCAGAACTGGGCCATGGAGCATGGAAGAAGGTGGTCTGCTCTGATGAACTGGGTCTTTGTTTACATCATGTGGATGGTTGGGCACGTGTGCGTCATTTACCTGGGGAGGAGATGGCACCAGGATGCACTATGGGAAGAAGACAAGCCAGCGGAGGCAGTGTGATGATCTGGGCAATGTTCTGCTGGGAAACCTTGGGTCCTGGCATTCATGTGGATGTTACTTTGACAGGTGCCACCTACCTAAACGTTGTTGCAGACCAAGTGCACCCCATCATGACACCGGTATTCCCTGATGGCAGTGGCCTCTTTCAGCAGGATAATGTACCCTGACACACTGTGAAAATTGTTCAGGAATGGTTTGAGGAACATGACAGAGATCAAGGTGTTGACTTGGCATCCATATTCCCCAGATCTCCGTCCAATGAAGCATCTGTGGGATGTGCTGTAAATAAAAGTCCGAGCCATGGAGGCCGCACCTCACAACTTACAGGACTTAAAGGAATTGCTGCTAACGTCTTGGTGCCAGAAACTATGACACCTTCAGAGGTCTTGTGGAGTCCATCAAGGCCGGATTTACCACTAGGCAACCTAGGCAATTGCCTAGGGCCCAGCGGTCCCCAGAGGGCCCTCTCAGGGCCGGCGGTGAGACCAACCTTTAAAAATGGGCCGCTATTTATGGGCCAGTGCTATGTGCTTGCCCCCCTGGGCTAAAGTCTGCAAGTCAGCCCCTGAATAGGGGTATATGTTATGCTAAAAACTATAATGCTATGGATTTTTTCAGGGAGGGGGCCCCAAACCAGTATCTTGCCTAGGGCCCCATGAGTTCTAAATCCGGCTCTGGAGTCCATGCGTCGATGGATCAGAGCTGTCTTGGTGGCACAAAGGGGACCAACACAATATTAGGCAGGTAGTTTTAATGTTGTGGCTGATCCGTGTATATGGCCTGAAATATGACCAGTCCAAACACCCATAACTGCATTGTTATCTGTTGTCCCTACTTTCTCCTAGGCTTATGGGGGGTCTATTTATTAATATGCGGTGATAAGGCTAATTGTTTGTATCGCCACTTATAGCTCATAGTTGCCTACTCTCCCGGAAGGTCTGGAAGACTCCCGAATTTTTGGGAGTTCTCCCGGACTCCCGGGAGAGCAGGACAACATCCCGGGTCCAGCTCACCTCATTTGTGAAGCAGGTGGGGGCTGGGCTAAACGTGCCATCCCCATCCTCCGATTGGCTGAAATGGCCAAAGATTGACAGGGGTGTGGCCTAACGACACGATTCACGTGGCCAAGCCCCCAAGATGGTGCCCCCTCCTGGACAGCTGGCAAAAGTCGGTAAGTATGTTATAGCTGCAATAACAAAATCACCATATAGCCATAATTTATGGACAAAGTCTCGCCAGGGGAGGTGAGCGATACTTGGCGGTCTCAGGGACACTGGCCCAAAACAGTAAATGTTAACTTGCAGCTTCATCAGTCACTGGGGGTTATGCACATGTGAGACCTGGATAGTGGCTTTGTGCTTGCGCAGAGCAGCTGAAAGCCCAGGCTTGAATTTTCAGTTCCACTTTGGTGGAAAAATAGAAAGACGATACAGGAAAAACAGTTTGGAATTTAGTTTAAAAAAGTATTCACCACTGAAAAGATGCTTTATTTAAATAATACAATATTATTTTTGCCCTATGACAACTTTACCCCTTTGTGGCGCATTCAATTAGCCACGTAGTGCCGTCGCAACCGTTCCGGAGGTGCTCCACAGCGATGTAACACAGTGGATTTCTCTTCACAGGGATAAATACGCAATATTCCGGTACCGTGGTACCGGAAAACGTGTGCGGTCGCGATGTTCGCGTCTAATTGAATATGCCCCTTAGTGCACTGTCTCTGAACATTGCTAACCTTCATGATGTCCCTGTTTTTTTTAATCTCCAAGCCTTCACCTGTGGGCCCCAACTCCTCCCTGCATTGTTGTCTGTTATATCTTGTAGCACTTCTTTAAAATGCTGCTGATGTGTTATTACAGATAGGTACCTCTTTGAATGAATTTATGGAGTTGTGTAAAAGATTTAAAACAATAACCGTGGATGCGGCAAGGCTTAATGTACGGCGGCTCCAGACAAATGGTGTTACAGTGACAGGTCTTTCAGAAATAAAACAATAACGCTGAACGTGATATAGAACGTAGGAGGACTCTAATTCCCTCCCCGAGTCCAGCAATTTAAAGGTGGCCTCTTCTGTCTGTTCTCTAATGTCGGATCGCACCTTTCTACCCGTACAGCTCACATGCAGCCCGACCACTCAATATCCTCTGGTAAAAATCAATCCTCACAGAAGTCAATCTCCATCAGTCTGCCTGAGGGATCGGAAGTGTGAAGTGACAGGTCTGTTACTAGCGGCCGGTACGCTCTTCTATTTCGCTTTGTAATAATCTTTTTTTTCTTTCTCCCATCCAAGGTCAATGATAGTTTAAATCTCTATCATGTTCTAATAGATACATTATATGAAGTGTAATCCTTCTTTCATTGACCCACAGTTATTCTTTTTCGACTGCAGGAAAGATACTTTTGGAGATTTCTAAGTTAAAAAATAACTCAATAATAATCGTTATGAAAAGTGTAGATTCCACCTTCAGAGAACTTTAATTTATTGGATTTGTAAACGTACTCTGACAACTTTTGCAGTTGAATTAATAAATTAGCTTCAATGCAAAATTATATTTTTGAGGGTAAACAAAACAAAACAACACCAAGTGCTAGATTTACTAAACTGTGGGTTTGAAAAAGTGGAGACGTTGCCTATAGCAACCAATCAGATTCTAGCTGTCATTTTGTATAATGCACTAAATAAATGACAGCTAGAATCTGATTGGTTGCTATAGGCATCATATCAACTTTTCCAAAACCGCAGTTTAGTATATATACCCCCAACATTCTTTCCTAGTCTAAGGAGTCTATTTATGACCCCAGCGCGGTAGCCTTTGCTATGTAACGTTTTATTATCCTTCTGGGGCTGCACTGTGAGCACCTACTGGGGGGGGGGGGGTCCTGTTCCACCGAAGGTGCCTGAGACAGCGTTACGTTGCTGATAAACGTTTTAACAGGTTGATGAATTACCTAATGCTGCTGTCCCTGTAGAGATCTATGGAGATGGCAGCAAATGAAGGTAATTTGGTTAATGCCAGAGAATTCTACAATTCCTAGAGCCTTATCCCTTTGATAAATAAAGTGGTGAAAGCCTTTTGCCGTCATTGACGCTGGCATTTGGCTCTATACCACTTGTTAAAGGGATTATGTTTCGAAACTACAGAGGTTCCACACATCTACCCCTGTTCTACTGCATAGAGGAAGGGAAGTTTGTATATAGCATTTGAAGCCATTAAAGAAGCTTGTTACGTATAGACTGCCCATTTTTGTGTTTTTTGGTTTGTTTTTTTCTTTTACTGTATGACTCCATAGATCGCTCACCTTTTCTATGAATACAAATTTTCTTTATATTGCCTTTCAATTTTCCTCCAACATACAGTCATGGCCAAAAGTTGTGAGAATGACACAAACATTGTGTTTCACAAAGTTTGCTGCTTCAGTGTTTTTAGACCTTTTTGTCAGATGCTACTATGGTATACTGATGTAACATTACAAGCATTTCATAAGTGTTAAAGGCTTTTATGGATAATTACATTAAGTTTATGCAAAGATGCAAAACAGCGAAATAATGGGTCTATGGCCGTCCATTCTTGAGTGGGCTCACTCACAATTTTGCCTAAGAACACAGCCATGAATAAAGAATGGTACCAAAACATCCTCCAAGAGCAACTTCTCCCAACCATCCAAGAACAGTTTGGTGATGAACAATGCCTTTTCCAGCATGATGGAGCACCTTGCCATAAGGCAAAAGTGATAACTAAGTGGCTTGGGAATCAAAACATCAAAATTTTGGGTCTATGGCCAGGAAACTCCCCAGACCTTAATCCCATTGAGAACTTGTGGTCAATGCTCAAGAGAAGGGTGGACAAAAACCCCCCACAAATTCTGAAAAACTCCAAGCATTGATTAGGCAAGAATGGGCGGCCATCAGTCAGTATGTGGCCCAGAAGTTGATTGACAGCTGCCAGGGCGAATTGTAGATGTCTTCAAAAAGAAGGGTCAACACTGCAAATATTGACTCTTTGCATAAACTTAATGTAATTGTCAATAAAAGCTTTTGACACTTATGAAATGCTTGTAATGTTACATCAGTAACCATAGCAACATCTGACAAAAAGGTCTAAAAACACTGAAGCAGCAAACTTTGTGAAAACCAATACTTGTGTCATTCTCAAAACTTTTGGGCATAACTGTAGAGTATTTAGTACAGGTTGATATCACTAGGTCCACTAGGCTCCAGCCTGGTTCTCAGCTTATGTATAAAACTTGTCCCACAGTTTCTAACAGATGAGCTCCACTCTTTGTAGGAACATCTGAGTGCACATAGCATTTAAGCAATTTGGTTAAATAATAGGTAGGTAACACAGTTATGCATTACTTTTTTCAGTCAAATTGTTTTTGGGGGGAGGAATGAGAGCACCACCAATCACTCTTAAAAGTTGTCTCCTATGTGGAAACTAAACTTATTCTGCCTGATTTTGTTTAAACACAGAAGTATCCAATGTTGGGCACGTTACTCCCCCTCAAAAGGTACAAATTGCTTTCCCTGATTTGAATGACAAAATACTAAATAAGTGGCAATGAGTAATGTTGTGTTGTGCAGTAGGGAAAAGCAATTGGCCACATTTTGGGTGATTTCAGCACTGTGGGCAGCACGGTGGCTAAGTGGTTAGCACTTCTGCCTTACAGCACTGGAGTCATGAGTTCAATTCCCGACCATGGCCTTATCTGTGAGGAGTTTGTATGTTTTCCCCGTGTTTGCGTGGGTTTCCTCCGGGTGCTCCGGTTTCCTCCCACACTCCAAAAACATACTGGTAAGTTAATTGGCTGCTAACAAATTGACCCTAGTCTGTCTGTGTCTGTGTGTGTGTATGTTAGGGAATTTAGACTGTAAGCCCTAATGGGGCAGGGACTGATGTGAGTGAGTTCTCTGTACAGCGCTGCGGAATTAGTGGTGCTATATAAATAAATGATGATGATGATGATGATTTCAGGAGAAGTGTTAGAAACAAAACAAGAGAACCAGGGAAAAGAAAACGTATATTCACCAGTGCTGGACTATATGGAATATACTTCATCAATCGACAGGGGGCAATTTCCCATTGGGCCACTCTCGTTTTTACAGGTGAGGTCCGTAACTCAGAGCTCAATAGCGCTTCCTTTAATGCTGCATATAATCAGTTCAGCAGTATACAGTTAATTCATTTAGCTCCTTTGTAGCAGTAATCTCCAGCAGAGCTTCTAACAGAAGCCCTGCACAATCGGTGAACTAAGGGGAAAAGAGACATTTTAGAAAGGATAGGTAAATAAAGATAATTATAATGTATGTTTACTAGTCTTTAACTGGATGTCACAGGCCTATTTGAAGAGAGTGGCAGATTTCACAATACAAAGAGATTGTTATATACAGCTGATGCTATGTTACCATGAGCCAATGACGTCTGCTTGGCCCTTGAGCCAATGATTGACATGCTTCCCATATGTATCAAGCCCTAAGTTTGGAATGATTTCCTAAGCAGTAAAGTTCAGGCATTTCACACCACATGGGAGTGAATTCATTTTTCCATGCACCAACATTGACAATTTATACACTTGATTTTAGCAAATTACCAGACTTGAACGTAGACCCAATATTTAGGCAGGTTCACTTGAAATGATTGCGCTTGAGTCTGTACTAGGCTGACAACCCTCCATGTAACATTATCCAATCTGTCTCTTCTGTCTGTCTATTAACATGAATTCCCCAGCCGAAAGCTTTCAAGTAAAATACAATCTGGAAAAATAGTGTGAATAATTGCAACACTTAACAACCCAGCTTCCAACGTACATAGAAAACATACACAGATTTGCTGGCTAAATGAGGCTAGGAACACATATCAGCTGTTGTAGGAAAGAGGTTGTGAGTCTCTAAACGCTGATGGTTAATAAACTACAACTTACATTTTTTATTGGTATTGATAAGTGGCCCATCCTGCCTCTCCCGAGAGCAAGATTTTATAGCCGTGACAAGTTTTATTTCTATGGTGTCTTGGTGTTATCTGTGTAAGGCACTAGGGTGCATTGGGGAAGGTTATCACGAGAGGTGAGCGATGTTGCCGAAAAATTGCACACAAATCCAAATATTGTGGAGGTATTTCGTACAGGTGGGAGGTATTGGTGATACAATATTTAGGTTCTGCTGTTGCTGTGCCAGTCCACGGATGGGCCATATTTTATTTAAACATTTGAATTTCACAGAATTTATACTCTATAAACAGAGCTGGGAATATAACAGTCAATTCACTCATCATGTAGCACACATATTCTTGATAGCTTATTTGTACACTAAAATTTAAAGATGATATTTGTGTGCTACATAAAAAAACAGTCAGTGTTTAACTTATGTGCAAAACAGAATACTAATTTGCACCCCTTGCATTGTAACATGGTTTTGTCTAGGAGACTGAAATAAGAAGTTTCTTAAGTTAAGATTCTTAATGAATCAGGCCCCTAGACTTTATATTGTACATTCAAGAGACTTGAATCTTTTCCTGAAGGTGCAAGATACTGAGTGGGAGTTAAACTGATTCATAAAGACTCTTATTGGGGGTTTTTTCAGTTTCAACAATTTTCTTCTCTTCTACACTTCTTGTAGGTGTATGAGTGTGCGCCAATGTCCACACTTTGATTTTGTGTTTAGTTAATTTTGGGTGCATTGACACCTTTGTTGTGGATATACGGCATCCCATTAAACTGGCAGTGCTTGTAAGATATACTGGATCTGTGTTTGGTCTACTCTCCCAGGAGACCGGTTGGGTTCCCCGAAATTTGGGAGTCTCCCGCTCATTCTGGTAGAGTAGGTAAGAATGCTTAACTGCTGCCAGGAAAATAACTCCCTTAAAAGCTCAACATAGTTACACAATTATAAAAAACACAGGTTCAACTTCCCGTAAACTCTAATCGCATTGATCCAGAATAAGGCTCAGCAAAACTGTGACAGTTGCCAAATAATCAGCAAAGGGGAGGAAACTCCTTTCTGGTCTCAAAAATGACAATAAGATAAATGGCCTCTACTGTATATAGCTACAGATACCATTTCTTGAAAGAAAAGTAGCCAGTCCATTTTTACATTCTGTAAGTGAATTTGCCATCACTACCCCATGTGATAAGGAATTCCACAGCGTAACCGCCCTTACAGTAAAGAATCCCTTCCTATGGTCATGGTCAAAGCATCTTTCATCCTTTCATCATCTTTTATCCATTCACAATTAAAGACTCCTTGTCCTCTGAATGATCCTTGGACCAGAACAATGTATTAGATGCATTTCTTTTATTGAAATTAAATAGAATTAAACATATTAATTAGGTCACTTTTTTCCAAAATAAACAAAACTTTTTGTTATATATTCTATATCCCGTTAGTAAAAAGGTTGCCCGTCTCTGAACCTTTACTAGTTCTCCTATGTCATTCTTACACTGAGGTGCCCAAGATGTGGTCTAACTATAGACTTATACACTGTCTTTATGTAGGCCCTACGCCTGCTCGCAGCTTTGTGACAGTTGCCAGAGCAGGGAATCTGCTCATGTGACACTCTCTAGAGAAATCCCATTCATTTTAGCACTTGGAAAGTAACACAAAGTTCTTCTTTTTCCTGTAAAAAATCACTCTGCACAATAAGCTCCCGTATGACACCTCCCTAAAGTTAGTGGCACGCTGGCAATTTTCTGTACCCAGCACATGCCATAATACCGCACATAATCCCATACTTACCAACTTTTTAGGCTTTCTCTACGGGAGACCCTGGAGGGGAGGTGACGTGTGAGAACGGAGGGGGGCGGCCCACGGTGTGTCACGTAATACACCGCCAATTGTGTAAAGGCGACTCCCATCTTGTCCACTTCCTTGTGAAGACGAGGGAGAATAGCCGGAATTTGGCAGTCTCCCGGACATTCCCGGGAAAGTTAATAGTCGCATAGCTCCTAATATTCATATATGTGAAATCAGCTAAAAATAATCCCAGCCCCCAATATGCTCACACTCCTCCCCCAATCCACCCAATCCACCCAAAATGGGCATTTTGGGGAGATACTCTTCCTCCTACTTGCCAACTCTCCCTGAATGTCAGGGAGACTCCCTGAAATAGGGGTGATCTCCCTCACTCCTTGAAGAGTCTGGCATTCTCCCTGATGCTGAGCCAGTACAAGACGTGGTTGGCTTCGCCATCTGTGGCATGATGACACAGTTCAGAAATTGTCTCCTATGTCCAAGTATTGATGTCTACAGAGGTGGCCATTTTCATGGAGACCAAGATTTAATCAAAGACTGACAGGTAAGACAACATGACTTCAGTAATGGAGACAGAAATGTAAAAGACACTTCAGTCTCTAGAGATTCATTAGCTGCTTTTCTTTAACGCATAGTTGCCTACTCTCCCGAAATGTCTGGGAGACTCCCGTATTTCTGGAAGACCTCCAGGGCTCCAGGGAGAACAGGGCAACCTCCCGGTTCCTGCCCCTGCAATAGATAAGTAGCGAGGGGGGGGGCTTAATGATGCAAATATCACGTCATCTTAGCCCCCGGTGCCAAAATGATGCAATTCGTCAAGCCCCACCCCCGCATGCCCACCTCCACCGGAATTTCCCTGAAGCCAACGAGGAAAAGTTGACAGTATGCTCTTCCCATCTCTACATAAGCTGCACCTCTGTCAAGCTCCACAATTAGAGACAGTTGGGTGGTATGTGATCGCAGCATTCGTACAGTAGAAGTGTGACAGAAAGCTTGTATGTACACTACTTGCAATGTGCAGTCATACAGAGCCAATAAATCCTTAGTTCCTGTAGCTGAATACTCTGGGAGCATGAAGCACCAGTGAGACTCTGCGCTCCATAGCAAGTGTATATATACAATGGGAGATTACAAACTGACTAGGGCAGGCATCGTTAACAATAGGGATCATTAATCTGTATAATAGTGGAGAGTATGTTTCTAAACAAATGTGTTATTTTTATGACAGTCCCTTAGGTGGACGTACATACAGTTCCAGTGTGTTTCCTGGAAATGTCTGATTTGCATATGACCACCCACCATCCCTAGGTGCTGTGCAATTGCATTCTCCTTCTTAAAAAGATTTCACTTATGGACAGATGGATTTAGCAGCAAGACTAAAACAAGGCCATTAAAATTCCTCCCTACCCAGAAAAAAAAATCAATGAAGCTGATATTATGTCATTTTTTCTGCTATTGCGATTTTTACAGATAATTTGTAATAAAAATGTATAACTCTCACGGAGCCTATTTAGAGCCCTGGTAAGTGCTTGGGTTTGCAGGCAGTTGCCCCCAGAGCTTCAAAGCTTGAGTGCTTAGCTAAATTACTGCGCTGATTGCAGAGTCTCTCTTAAGAGATAGTTACCATTCCCAACAAACACATATTTTTAAGTCTTTTTTTCTCCCGATGGCTGAAGGGGGCTCTAGCATTTCATAAACCTAGCAACTCTGAATGTTAAAAACCACTGTCGTGTATTTTAACTCTTTGTATCCATTATGGTGCATGAAAGTTCCTGTCTTGTCACCACCAAAGCTCAAATTTTACTGTACGAGTATTTAATAATTTCTATTAAAGCTCTCCAAATATATTTTTAAGTGGGGCATTGACAATTAACGTAAGGAGAGCGTATTTTTAAGGTACTGGTGTTTTCAATAAATGAATAATTTAAGAATAAAAGTTGTTACAAAACATGATTACATGATGTATATTAAAAAATAACAACTTTATTATACTACATACCAAGACAATGATACAATACTAGTAATAGTAGACGATAGTAATATTGGGCAGTTACAAGGTGTGCACTGTGCTGTGTATCCTGTCTTATACACAACCCAAACTCCTGAGATATAGTAATTAGAACAGCTGTTTCTGCTGTAAATGTTCTTGTGAATAGACAGGAACATTTTCTTCTATATGCATGTGCCAGCAAGCATATAGCACACGGATCAGAGCAATACTGCTGCCAGGTTATTGTCTGTATAGAGCTTGATATAATTATATTATGATCTTGTCCAGTGGTCAGGTCATGTTGGGGGTGTAGTGTCCTATGTCTGTATACAGTGTAATAGAATTGTATTATTTTTGTCCAGTGGTCAGGTCATGTTGGGGGTGTAGTGTCCTATGTCTGTATATAGTGTAATAGAATTGTATTATGATCATGTCCAGTGGTCAGGTCATGTTGGAGGTGTAGTGTCCTATGTCTGTATACAGTGTAATAGAATTGTATTATGATCTTGTCCAGTGGTCAGTTCATGTTGGAGGTGTAGTGTCCTATGTCTGTATACAGTGTAATAGAATTGTCTTATGAGCATGTCCAGTGGTCAGGTCATGTTGGGGGTGTAGTGTCCTATGTCTGTATACAGTGTAATAGAATTGTCTTATGAGCATGTCCAGTGGTCAGGTCATGTTGGAGGTGTAGTGTCCTATGTCTGTATATAGTGTAATAGAATTGTATTATGATCATGTCCAGTGGTCAGGTCATGTTGGAGGTGTAGTGTCCTATATCTGTATAGAGTGTAATAGAATTGTATTATGATCATGTCCAGTTGTCAGGTCATGTTGGGGGTGTAGTGTCCTATGACTGCATATAGTGTAATAGAATTGTATTATGATCATGTCCAGTGGTCAGGTCATGTTGGGGGTATAGTGTCCTATGTCTGTATAGGGTGTAATAGAATTATATTATGATCATGTCCAGTGGTCAGGTCATGTTGGGGGTATAGTGTCCTATGTCTGTATAGAGTGTAATAGAATTGTATTATGATCATGTCCAGTGGTCAGGTCATGTTGGGGATGTAGTGTCCTATGTCTGTATACAGTGTAATAGAATTGTATTATGATAATGTCCAGTGGTCAGGTCATGTTAGGGGTGTAGTGTCCTATGTCTGCATATAGTGTAATAGAAATGTATTATGATCATGTCCAGTGGTCAGGTCATGTTGGGGGTGTAGTGTCCTATGTCTGTATACAGTGTAATAGAATTGTATTATGATCATGTCCAGTGGTCAGGTCATGTTGGTGGTGTAGTGTCCTATGTCTGTATAGGGTGTAATAGAATTGTATTATGATCATGTCCAGTGGTCAGTTCATGTTGAGGGTGTAGTGTCCTATGTCTGTATATAATGTAATAGAATTGTATTATGAGCATGTCCAGTGGTCAGGTCATGTTGGGGGTGTAGTGTCCTATGTCTGTATATAGTGTAATAGAATTGTATTATGATCTTGTCCAGTGGTCAGTTCATGTTGGAGGTGTAGTGTCCTATGTCTGCATACAGTGTAATAGAATTGTATTATGATCATGTCTCGTGGTCAGGTCATGTTGGTGGTGTAGTGTCCTATGTCTGTATACAGTGTAATAGAATTGTATTATGATCATGTCCAGTGGTCAGGTCATATTGGGGGTGTAGTGTCCTATGTCTGTATACAGTGTAATAGAATTGTATTATGATCATGTCCAGTGGTCAGGTCATGTTGGAGGTGTAGTGTCCTATGTCTGTATACAGTGTAATAGAATTGTATTATGAGCATGTCCAGTGGTCAGGTCATGTTGGGGGTGTAGTGTCCTATGTCTGTATACAGTGTAATAGAATTGTATTATGATCATGTCCAGTGGTCAGGTCATGTTGGGGGTGTAGTGTCCTATGTCTGTATAGAGTGTAATAGAATTGTATTATGATTATGTCCAGTGGTCAGGTCATGTTGGGGGTGTAGTGTCCTATGTATGTATAGAGTGTAATAGAATTGTATTATGGTTACATATAGTAGTTATGTCATGATGAAAGCACACATGTTTATGTCATGTTGTAAAGCACAGATTTATCTGCCGTACAACAATGCGCACCTGGAAACCATTTTAAAACACTGGCAAGTGCAGAAAATACATCCTCGAAGTAATATT
Source organism: Mixophyes fleayi (assembly GCF_038048845.1). Taxonomy (NCBI): domain Eukaryota; kingdom Metazoa; phylum Chordata; class Amphibia; order Anura; family Limnodynastidae; genus Mixophyes; species Mixophyes fleayi. The sequence goes on along the minus strand of NC_134404.1, from coordinate 337,641,565 downwards.
TTTCAGACTATGTAGCAACGTAAGACATTTCACTATGTAAGTTCATGCTTGACTGGTTTCCAGTTTAGGATCTGAAAGGCTCCAAGCCGGTTCATTTAGTACTCAGACAAGAAATGTGATGTAAATAGGAAAAATGGCATTGCTATAATTTTATTTGAAGTTAATAACTAGCTATAGATAAATCTGTATTTATATTAATGTCAATCAGATTGGATTTCATCCAGCAGTGTTAAAAATCAGTTGAGCAGATTAGCCTCAACAGACACATGTCAAGTCACCGACCGACCCTTAAATGGCAGGAAAGCATAGAGTTATTTCTGCATGATTTATGGCTTGATTAATAAACCCCATAGTTAATAATTATCTAGTAATGTTTTGACTTAACTCTTTCACTGTCATTCGGTCTCCACCAACTCTGCTATACTTTTAAAGAGATTGCTAATCCAGGTGCTGGATCACACGTAATGCCACTCAAACGAGTGTCACACATGCCATCCATAGCTCTACAATAGAGCCACTTTTATAGCTGTGAGTTATGGGGATACTTAGTCGGTGTGAGCCTGCTCTTGGTTTGCGGTACCTGGGGGCCAACCTGGTTGGTGGGAGATGGATCCTGGAAGGGTAGGAAGCCCCAATAATTGCTGTATGAAGTTTTGTCCCGCCAGTGTCTCCTACACCAGTGGTGGACACCGCACGGCACAAGTGCCGCATGCAGCCCTCTGTGCCTTCACCTGCGGCCCCCAGCTCCTTTCTGCTTTATTGTCAGATTTGTTATAGCTTGTAACTCTTATTTAAAATGCTACAGATAGATGTCTCTTTCTTTGACTAAATGTATTATTATTAAATGTATTATTACTGAGATTTAGGGTAATGTATCGCGCTTTTTCATATAATGGAGCTGACATCACCTTCCTGTACAGCTGCTTCTTTTTTTGGTAACTCCTGATAATCAGGAGGATCCCAGGAAACCCAAGGACACCAGTGATTTGAGCCCCTGCCACCAGCCCCAGACACACCCGAGGACACCAGTGATTTGAGCCCCTACCACCAACCCCAGACACACCCAAGGACACCAGTGATTTGAGCCCCTACCACCAGCCCCAGAAACACCCAAGGACACCAGTGATTTGAGCCCCTGCCACCAGCCCCAGACACACCCGAGGACACCAGTGATTTGAGCCCCTACCACCAACCCCAGACACACCCAAGGACACCAGTGATTTGAGCCCCTACCACCAGCCCCAGACACACCCAAGGACACCAGTGATTTGAGCCCCTACCACCAGCCCCAGACACACCCAAGGACAGACAAACAGACATGTAAACTATGCGCTCGAGTCTTTTCACCTTGTGGAAAAATATAAATAAATTGATTACCGGCCAATAGGGACATCTAGTTAAGAGGTTTTTCATTTTGAATTTCCCTTTAGTGCAGGAGATCATCGTCCCACATGGATTTACTGATATTTAAAGAGCTTTCCCAGAATAATTTTAAAATCACTCATCTCCATTAGTAAATCAATGGCATTTAATGATTCCAAATGTTACATTCTGTCATACAAGTGATTATTTTAAAGACTGGGGAACGATCAATAACTAATTACAATGTAAATATTTACTGCTTTACATTATTGATTGCATCAGACACATCACCCCGCGAGGTATCGAAATTGCACAATATTTCAGTGCAGCAATTTGCAATGGTGGTGTTGGTCAGGTTTCCAAATGTTTTAAATAGCAAAAAAAATCTGTAATTCAATATACATATATATATATATTTAGGCAGATGAGTCTGTACAGCTAGGCACAGTATTATAGGCATAGGAGCATAAATTGTGGCAGCACGGTGGCTCAGTGGTTAGCACTTCTGCATCACAGCACTGGGGTCATTAGTTTGATTCCCGACCATGGCCTAATCTGTGTGGAGTTTGTATGTTCTCCCCGTGTTCGCGTGGGTTTCCTCCGGGTGCTCCGGTTTCCTCCCACACTCCAAAACGATACTGGTAGGTTAATTGGCTGCTATTAAATTGACCCTAGTCTCTCTCTGACTTTGTGTATGTGTGTGTGTGTGTGTGTGTGTGTGTGTGTGCGTGTTAGGGGATTTAGATTGTAAGCTCCAATGGGGTAGGGACTGATGTGAGTGAGTTCTCTGCACTGCATAATTAGTGGCTCTATAAAGATGATTATGATAAATCATGCAGCCCTGCCCTTAGAATCACTAGCTGCACCAGATAATACCAATTTCATTTATTTTGTCTACATCCTGTCTTATGGAATGTCGGGGAGACTCCAGAATTTCAGTGCGTCCTCCCTGACTCCCGCTTGTCTCTCTCGCATCATCAGACTCATTGCGAGGGCGCAATACACATGATAGTGCAATTTATGTTTGCAGGAATTATAATGGATACGATACATGCCCTCTAATATGTACTATGTCATATCTCTCTTCGGGGCCTATTTACCAAGGTTTGATCCATGGACAGATAGCTGTTTCTGAATTGGTTTAGGTATATTTTATTATCCTTGACTAATAGCCTCAGGAGGAGATTTCAGATATATCTACTGCATTAGGCCAACTCTCGCAGTCCCCATAATTTGGAACGGGGACCGCCAACTGGACCAAAGCATGAAGCTCCGAAAAGCTTGAACCTAAGGTCTATGTCCATCTAAAGATGACGTTAGCCGTTCTAAGCTATCTTAGGATCCCTCTCATGTTCCTCCGCATGAGGGGTGTAAAACCAGGTTAGAACCTTGAAGTCAAGTGATCATAATTGCCATCACTTTACTATCGACTCTTCGTTGTCCAGGCTGAGCAAATTTGTTAAAATACAGCGTTAATTTCTTTCTCTCAATAAACAGACCCCTTTATAAATCCGGGGTGCAAATAAATTAAATTTCTAAACAATGTTGCACTAATTAAAAAATATATATATATATATATATATATATATATATATATATATATATATACATACATACACACACACACTCTGTAGTCTTGGTACTAATAACATGTCTATTAAATAAATCCCTGCTTCCATAACGGAATATATGTCTCTTATGCTGAGAAATCCCTTGGTGTCTGCATATCTACAGTATGCAAACCATACACAAAAGAACAGATTGCTTTCCGCTCTGTGGGACTCCATTGTCAGACAATGCATTTAACATGTGCGCTACCAGCTTTCTAACGGTAACAAAGACCACTGGAATAATGGAGAAAGCGCAGAGCTCTGTATTTTGCTACCACAAGTCTTTCCTAGAAATATCCTGCGCTATTGAAGCACTGCCAAGTGGCATCCTACCCCCGGGGGCACTTTTCTCTGAAAGACGGGAGCACGACTTGGAGATTTTGTCTAAATAACAAAACAGAGTCTACGTTTGTAATTAGCGAGCGAGGAAGATTAAGTCTAGTGCTGAAGCTTTTCCAAGCAGTCAACATGGAGTACTGGGGGAAACAATTGTTTTGCCAAGCTGTCTAAGTGCCTGTACTGCTCCAGATGTCCTGATCTATTTGCAATTATAGCTTCTGATAAAAATAAAGCTGCTTTCATGTGTAAATAGCAAAACTCTTACCACAGAAAATGCATAAACATTACTGCTGAAAAGCAATATGGAGTGCACGCGTACGTACAAAGCGGAGATGTCTTGTAGGGGCTTATTGTGAAAATAATAATTTATTTATAAAGCAATAGCATGTTATGCTCCATTTTACAATTGAGGATAAATACATAACACAATCTGGGAGACAATGAATATATTAATATATATTGCTGTTACAGGGATATGTTTTTAGAAGGGAAGCTCCACCCCAGGCTAGGTCATGTGAGCACACGGGTAGTAGATTACAGTCATGGTATTAGATTAAACCATTTCAAACAGCAAAATTGGAAACAAGCTCCTCCCACAATCCACCCAAACCATGCCCAGTTCCCCAAGCCACGCCTGTATTATTTTGAGGACACTCCTCTTACTGGATCTACAAATCTAGACAGACCTGATAACAAAATAGGGACTGTTGGGAAATATGGTAGATGAGGGGTCCCATAGTTTGGAAATGAAAAACCAGGACGTCCAGGCGACCAGAAGTTTGCTCAGGTTGTAGAACTTACCTTGTACTTTCTTTTAGTACTAAGATAAGGTAAAATGGTTATAGAAGCTTATGCAAACACATCCTGGTAATTTGTGTTTCTCAGGTATTTAAGTGGTAGGAAGTATTGTGAGTTAATGATTTTGGGTGGAAAAAGAGGGATTGTCCTGGAAAAGCAGGGACACATGGGAGCCTTATGCACAGTGCGCATATATCAGTTGACAACATTTAAAAATGGTTTCAAGGTACTCCGCTAATGAGCAGGTAAATTTATGCACATATCAAGTGAGAACTGCCCGGGATGGGGGGGGGGCTACAGACCCATAATTAGTGGCAGAACCGTTTGGTATCTGGAAAGTGTCAGCAGTGTTGGATAAGAATGTTAGACTACACTGCATTAAAAGTTGTTGGTTTATTCGATAACAAGAACAACAGCAGTGATGCAGGTGCAAACAGGATTATTGGATGCAGCAGTTGTAACAGTTATAGAGTCCAGTTAAGGTCAAAGGGTCATACAGCTGCAGGATGCTGATGTCATTAGTCACCTCCCCCTGCACCAGATGGCACTAGAGGACCAACAGATAGAGTGTGAGAGAGGAAACAACATAGGGAGCTCACTTCGCTCAAACAATAATGACATGTTTACCAAACATTATGTTAGTGTAACTTTCTGTGTTTAACATGTTCCTTTTCAGCAGATGGGGAATTACTATCGCTAGAAGTGAGACCCATTGGACTGAAAGTACATAGTTCCACAATCCCCAAGACTGATTCCCAAAATGTATTCAAATGCAGCCTCGTGCTTCATAGATCAATAATGCCTCTGGTAGCCAGTGAAGTGATTAAGTGCATTCTCATTAATACTTATATAATAGCTGCCTTCACTGTGTACAGGCAATGGGCACGCTCTAAAAAGACAGAAAGTGCTTTTGTTGCTAGTACATGTAAGGCCCATGGGGTATATGTACAAAGATGATAAATTGTACAATTGGACATCAAGACGTCTCCTCCAATCGTTGTTTGATTGGCTGAATTTATTACAATTGTGCTCGTACAGAGTTGGCAGCTCTAACACTTCGTTACTGTACGGTGCTCCTAATTATTCCCCAAAGATCATCATCATCACCATTTATTTATATAGTTTTGTATGTTCTCCACATGTTTGTGTGGGTTTCCTCCGGGTGCTCTGGTTTCCTCCCACACTCCAAAAACATACTAGTAGGTCAATTGGCTGCTAACAAAATTGACCCTAGTCTGTCTGTGTCTGTGTGTATGTTAAGGAATTTAGATTGTAAGCCCCAATGAGAACACACAAACTCCACACAGATAAGGCCATGGTCGGGAATTGAACTCATGAGCCCAGTTCTGTGAGGCAGAAGTGCTAACCACTTAGCCACAGTGCTGCCCACAACTAACTATTATAAGCTAGTTCTGCTATAGGGTTTTTGGCTGTGAATTTTTACTCCCTTCATTGGACCTCCATGACTTTTCCTACAGCCAAGGTCAAGTACCGACACGGGAAATGTGACATAACTATATTAAACGTTTAATCGCTCATATAATTTCTTTCTCAAAGATATAACAAAGAGTAATATTATCACTCTTTATTTATGTAACGCCATGTGATGTACTATTTTATCCATCCAAAGCATGCATCCCTGCTTATGCATTCAGGGTCTCATTCATTAAGGAATGTTAGTCCAATAGTCCAATTACGTGGCATATTTTGCATATTTTCACTTTGTGTATGCGTGAAACCGAGACTTGCGCCACAGAACGTAATTCATGTTAGCACGTAAATGACACATACAACTCACTACGGTTTGAAGGGTAGAACAGGGAGGGGAAGGGCAGGATTAACATAGGCACTTGCCACCAATTACCACATCTGTATTCAACAAGTGACGACTCTTCAGATACGCTCGTTGTTGAATACGAATGTTCAAATTGCGTGTTTTCTTTTGTAAACACAAAGTACGTTCATTTTGCGTTCCTTAACGAATCAGGCCCTCTGTGTTTTGTACACTTCATATTGAAATTATCAAGCCTCAAAATCAAGATACATGCTAGACATGTTTTCAAATACAATTTCTTTGTGTATTTTGTCCTATTGCTTTAATTATCCTGTGCAATTAACATTTGATTGACATTTTCCATGAAGCTATGAGCTAGTACTTCAATCTGTGCCTCAGCTATTTAATAGCTCTATGGACAATTTGTCTTGCAATTCGTTTTTATAGTCCTAAATATTTTAGGTAGCGAGCGTTGTTTATAATGAATCCAGGGCTATTTGCAGCTTCTGTTATGAGCCAATAGTGAAACATTTTAATGGTGTTGGTTTTCATTTGCCAATTAATCTGTCAGTATCCTGGTAGTTTGTATAATTATAGAAATAAACCGTTCCGGTCTGTCGGAAGACTGGCCATAGTTATTCTCTGAACTCCTATTGGGTATAGTGTTTAAGGTTGTCTTGTAAGCTCAAATAATTACTTTCTCAAAAATATAACAAATAGTAATATTATTATTCGTTAGACATCAAAGCTCCATTATATGAGAGTCTTATTTCAGAAATGTTACTGGTTGGATGCTAACCAGGAAACTTCTAACCTATTGTGGAGAGCTTTAAAGGGAGTGAAACAGTCTCTCTGTAGGAGGGAACCTATCCCAGCATTGTCCTGAGCGATGCTTTGGATGGCGTTGGAAAAAATGTTGACAATGGAAATGGCGTACCCATAAGTCAGTTCTCCAGAAAGAGAGTAGATTATTTGCACATTTGTTGCTAGGAAGTTGCTTAAAAGGGTTTTAGGCGTTAAATACAATTTTTAATAGGTTCCCAACACTCACATACAGCCTGAAGCTCTTTGGCGGGTTTTTTTCGCCTCTCTCCAGAACAACAGAGATCCGACAACAGCAGAACCTGAAAGTCAGCTGCTGATTGGTACAACAGGGTTTGGAAAAACTAAACTAGCCACCGAACCAAGTCCTACCCCCCCCCCCCCATGCAAACCTTCGTTCTTAGTAAAAACCTAAGCCTAAATCCAAAATTAAACCCTGATCATAACTTGATTGGCTTTATTTAAAAACAGTGAATTGTAATTGGTCAACAACTACGTCTGGGAGCACAGCTGTAAAAAGGCCCCTCAGGGGGAAGCCAGGCTCGGGGGCACGGAGGTATGCTGGTATGGATGCCACCTTTCTTGTAAAAGGTACCCTCCAGTATAATGTTATAGGGGAGGGGCTTTACTAAGTGGAAAAACTACTTAAATTCATGTGGTAATAAATATTTGCATCCACTCTCTCTAGTTTAAAAAACCCATATAATTAAATGTAACTCATAATAACTCTTTAACCCTTCCCGTGCTAAGGCCAAGTGGGTCTCGTCCTCTACATGACCCCCTAAATTGCCAAGGACAAGTCCCACTCATCTCCCGGAGTGGGTAGGGGGGGTAGCTTCAAGGGTCTTGTCATTTGGCTCTGCATCACGTGACTCAATGGTTCAGTCACATTATTTTGTCGCAGGGGGGAGGTGGCAAAATGTCGCAATCTATGACAAATTGTGTCACGGAAGCCTTCATTCTGCCCACTTCACTGTGCAAAATGTGGGAGAATAGCACAGAAGACCTACACGTGATTCACATGTCTCCCGGAAATTCCGTGAGAGTGGGCAAGTATGATATATGTGAGACATTTATTTCAATATCACTTATTCAATATGCATTTCAGTGTACAGTAATATTTTTGTGTGTATGTGTGTCTGCATGTGTATAAATGTCTATTTGTTACACCATATCCAGCGACAGTATATAATTTCTTTTATTCTGACTTTCCATGATCTTTCCTGTAGTACTGCCAGTGCAGCGGATCAGTGAGGCGAGGGCAGTTACATTGTACCGATCACTCCCTGCTCAGACAGCTAGTGCACACATAAGGTCACATTTAGCAATGAGTGTTTTGCTGTGAGATAAATAGGTAATTGGCAGGTTATGTCTGCACAGGCTGATTATTTAATTTGCCCAGTAAAACCTATCAATGTACCTGTATTGTACGTGTGCATAAAATTAAAATGTTGTTTAAATTAATTTCTCTGGGATGTGAAGCCCTCTTATATTTATTTTTAAGGGACTTTTAACTGGATGTGGCTAGAACAAATTTGTAGCCTATCACAGCTTTGCAGCATTGACAGCAGCAACCAATCAGAGCATTAGAACATTCTCTGAGATAGACCATCATGTAACCAATCAGATCAATGTAACATTCAGATGAATACAGCAACCTCAAGGGCTCCCTTAGGGGGTGTTTCCAGTTGCCCAAAAACCCCGTCACACTCAAAGACAGTTCTATGGTTTAAAGGTAGATAACAGTTTCTAGAGGCCTCCTCTTCTTTCCAGCATTATAAAACTATAACTTGGCTGCAACAAAATGTCTGCCGCGATTGTTCTTACTTTTGGTCCTAGTTCTTTGGATCGAGCTGACTCGATCATGTACAAATATGTCTAAACTGACTTGAACTTGATTAAACTTGTTTGACTTTCTCAAATGTTTCAATTGATCAAAATTTTGAGAAATTATAGTGAATTTAATTTAATTTTTTTTAATAGATTTCTCAAATTGGTTGAGTAAGTTATTCATCAGGTCAGATTTAAACATTTCTAGTATAGATAATCAGGGCCATGCCTGCCATGAAGGAACCTAAATATCTTGCCTTGTCAATGGCCCTATGTCATATCATATGTAAAAATGTGTGTAATTCTGTTCTTCATTAACCACAACACTGTATGGTAAGAAGAAAGCCGTTTCCGTGGCAACAGAACACTTTTTTCTTTTTTGTTTTAAAGATGTTTAAAAACGGGTACAATCATCAATTGTACAAATTGTATAAATTTACAGCATCAATCTGTAGACTTCATAAGAAAGTAAGCCTTTATCTCTCACGTTCTCTCCAGTTTAAATTTTGATAGGTTAGAAGCACCTTTAATATATGCTTGTCTGTTTTACGCATCCTTTAGATTGTAAGCTCTTGGGACCAGGGCTCATTGTGTTCTCCTTCTACAATTCCATCACCATCTGTACCTCTTGGCCTGCTTCCCTGGCCCTGTTTTCTTAAGTTCCGGCCTACTTCACGGTGGTTAAAACCATCACTCTCAATCGCTGTCCCATAAATTTGAGCTGCACTAACATCTTATCTCTATATTTGTTTATTCATAATCTCTGGTCTTTGTATTTTGTTTTTAATGTAATGTGTTATGGACCGCTGCTTTCTGTACTTCATGTACGGTACTGCGTCGCCTTATAAATAAAAGATAATAATAATAATCTCGAAAATAGAATTATTTTTTTAAAATTCCCTTTAAGAAACTCTTCTGGCACCAGGAACATTAAAGAGCTTTTCGACTCTCTTTGAGACACCCCTGACGGATCGGCAGAGACAGTTGAGTAATATTTTCCTGTACCGTTTTCCATATAATAATTCTGCGTTTCTGTGAATTAACATGAGCAATATTTTTATTTGACATTGTTAGTTGACTGTTTTGCATTTAATAGAAAGATGTTTGGATCTCAACAAGTAATAAAAATGAATGGTGATGTACATCATAAAAGGAAGCGATTCTGTTTTGCCTCCGTAATGCCTTATGTATTATACTAAAATTTTCATTGTTTCAGAAGCTATTATAATAAAAATACCAAGTTAATTCCCATCTAAAAGATGGGATTTTAATAGAAACTTTACGACATATAATTACCAACACAATCTGAAATGCATTTCAGGCAATTTTCCAGGCAGTCACTAAAGCTTTGTACAGTTATAACAATCTTTACTCTATATATTTTTGTAGACCATATAAATATATTATTTTATCTTTTGCATCCTCTTTGTCATGTTTATTTTGTTTCGTCAAACAACTCGTCTTCTAAATTTTCCATAGAGCACTGATTGCATAGCTTTTTACAAACTCAAACAAATTATTTTGCATGCAATTACAGCAGGTGGAAATTACAAAACTATTATGTGTTTTAGCATATAGTACACTTTAATAATATTCCCTTTATCCAAAAATTCTCAAACAAATATTAAATATATTCCCTACATGAAAATCAGCTTAAAAATGTACTTGTTAAAAGTGGACTTGGCCATTTACAGTTATCTTTAACAAATATTTTTTGTGAACAAATTATTAAAATAATTAAATTAATATTCAATTTATTTTTAAAAAAACATTATTACATTGGTGTGTTGCATGCCTCTCTTCATAAAGTTTACAATCCTTTAAAATAATGTTTTGTTTTGATGTACTGATTTATTCACTAAAATTACAATAAAAATCAATTTGTTTCAGCATTTCCTCGTCCATTACAAGTAATTCACACACAAGTGTAAGAGCTCTGTGAATACCATGATAATAAGAAGAGTTTAAGAAGATATTTTAGAATTATGTAAGAGTTAGGTCATCCATTAGGCAACTAAGGATCCTGCCTGGGGCCGGGATTACTCTAACCCATTTTTATGTGTTATGCAAATGAAGGTGAGGAATGGGGCCCCAAACAAGTATGCAACCAGGGGCCCCATATGGTCTTTGGGAAGTGATATTTGTTAATACCACTCAGCATTCCATTCCATAGCTCAACCAAACCTGGCTATGGACTACACGTTCTTTGCCACCAAAAGGCTCATCTCAAATGATGAATTGCCCCATGGGTAACCTTGTGGCTGACATTTGGGAGGCCTCTGCAGACCTGATGAACCAACATAGAACCCAACAAACGTGATGATCCTGCAAATAATCTACTTAACCAGCAGAGGATTTGGTCAGTCAAGCCCGTGGTTCAATGCTTTTAGCTGGAAGCTGGGACAATGGCTTAACCCAACCTAGAAGCATTTCACGTATACACATAAACCTCAGCTGGTGGTAGACGGATCTTCATTCACTTCTCTACCTCATCAACTGGTCAATGATTCCGAGAGGACCAGATGGAGGAATGGAGGGCAGAACCAGTTCTCAACTCCACAGCGACAAATTCTCAGTTGTCCGCAAAATCCCAAGCAGAGGTGCAAGAAGGACATTACTTTGCTCCTAAAAGGAGAGTTTAACCATGACCATAGTGAGGAATGCAGAACAATACTGAAACTATACCCTACTTATAGATGTCACATATTTTCCTCCAAATAACACCCCTAGGTAGAAATACTCTATTGATGATACTGCCCAGACTGAGTAGTAACAAAAAATCCTTCGATACAGAAACATAGAATATTTGAAGTCCAGCTGCACCATCCACAAAAACAGTAGAGCAGACATTGTACTTGATAATGGCTTACCAATGTTGATGACATCAGAGGTAACCTCATTATCAATAAATGGAGCATAATCCAGCATTAGTACGTCATTAATTGAACCTCAAGGGTATAAAATAAATCCATAAGAGTGCAGTAGGGTTCAAATAGGTTTTTTAAGTTTGTTTGTTTTGTTTTACAGAAAGAGAAACATGTCCATAAAGATCCGAGAATGTGATCGAGTCCAGCAGAGTAGTGTCATACAAACCACCCTGAAATTACCCAGAGCTGTACCAAAGAGCAAAATATGTCTAGCCTGTACATCCTCTATGTCATGTACAATTAAATATACACTTGTTGAGGTTAGTGTCCAGGGGCAAATGCAGGATGATTTGTAGAGGGGGGTTTCCATACCACGCCGCCAGTGGGCGTAACCAGCATGCATGGGGGCGTGGCTGCTCTCCAATTCTTCCTATCCCAATAATATACATGGGCAATACTGCGTGCACTACTGTTATGTGTACGCAGCTCTCTCTTTTCAAGCAGAGACATGTGAAGCGGGAGCAGGGTCCAGCCACCTCAATTATACAGTGTCCCAGGCTTGGAGGGGATTTCCAGGCACTAGGAAACCCCCACCCCACCCCACCCTCCTCAGTTTGCCTATGGTGTCCCTTTTATTTTGATTACAAACAATGTTATATCAGATTGTCTACACACTTCTGTGAATATACGGTATTAAATAAGGATTTATGGGTCACCTTATAACCAGCATTTATATTATGCCAGTCTCTTTGCTTTTGTAAAATCCACAGAAGCCTGGAGATTTAGTCCACACAACCCTCATTCATCAATCGTATAGCAGGAAGCCACACTGCTGTGACTGGCTGTATAATATACAATCCAAGGGAGGGGCGCACGCAGTAAGATGCAAACATATACTAATCACAATAAGGAACACTATATTAAACTCTGCAATACCATTTCTGAAATAAAGATACTTAAAGAAAAGGTTTTAGATTTTTGCAGTCTGTAGAAAATGCCACTAAGAGATTACGTTCCCTGTTTCATAAATAGTCTATTTTTGGGGGTAACTCAATGAGGGCACAGTAGATTGGCATTCACAGTTTGATCAGGGATGACGGTTTAAGAGCCAATTAAGGAGTATATACAGTATTCTTTGCTCTCAGGTTTTTGGTTATAACATCATCATCAGTATTACACATCCCATAGCCCCTATTTCTATGTTTTTCAATCATTTGCGATCAATTAATTACTAACAAACTGCAAATGTGCAATACCGCACAGCAGCCAATCAGAAATAGTCCTGATTGACCTATAGCAAGTTATGTCTGCTTGGTTCCATATCGTCAATAATCAATGGAAATGAATGAAAAGCTATAATTGTGTATGTCTTCATTGTTCAAAATGTGTATACATTGCTTTAAACCACGGTAAGTACTTCTGTATATTAAGCAATGAAAATATTGCCATACATTGTATGAATCTAATCTGAGTCAGTGAGAAGGGATATATCACTTCTGTGAGATCAGTGAAGCGGGGGATTTAAAGCCCTGTAAACCAGAGATATCGCACATCTGAGAAGATCGACATATTCCGAACATAGAAGGTGACAGCTGCCGAATATGTGGGAGGTGGAAGAGAATTTTGCTTTGTAATAGTTGGCAACTGCTAGCAAGATTTAAAGAAAAAAACATAAAAGGAACAGCTTGTCTAGAACAACTTCCAGTTCGTTTAGGAAAAAGAAACATTAATAATGTCTATAAAATACAGAAAAATCCCCAGAAAGAGTTATCAAAATCTTGTGTTTATGGAAAACCTTTTAAAGCGTTCCTGTCATAGTGCTTAGAAACAAAATCCAACGTTATTAGTACAGTCTTAGTGAAATCCTAAATGCAATGTTCAGTTATTAATGTACATATAAATCTTCAGGAAATCAGGCAAAAAAACTGTACCCTCCCACTCTGTCCTTTCTGCTATAATACCCTAGGCAGGATTTATATTAGCTGTTGGTGTGTGCTGTCCTGTGGGCTGAAAATACTATGACACTATTGGTCATTTAGAGCCAATTTGCAAGAAGCTGGTAAACTTCCTATAAAAAGGAAAGTCTGTCTGTGAAATCTTCTGTCTGCCGAACCCGTCTCTTCCACCTCGTTTGCCTGCAAAGTATCAGTGAGGAGGAAACAGGTAGAAAGGTGACTCAGAAGAAGAAAATACTTCTGGGATAAACTCTAGTCACCCTTTCAAGCACCTGCTATGAGCCTATAAATTGACTGAGCAACTTCCACTTCTGTATAAACTCTAGTCCGGCACGTTGATGGCTGAATTGAAAAACATTGATTCCTCATCGCTCATCCATGTAGAATGTTCTACAATATTGACATTGGGGTACAGATTATCACCTTTAATGGAGATATCCACTAAGGCGAAGACATTTATAAGTACCGGTGTCACTGAAACAGGTGCTATAAGATAGTAACCAATCAGACTTGGCTTTCGTTACCTAAAACAATACTAGAAAAATGACTGGTAGAACCTGATTGGCTGCTATGGATTATTGTACCTTTTTCTGTACACCATTGTGCTGAACACTGCCATATTTCTGTGAAAATCCACACCACCCTCCATCTTTAGTCACTGACTATAATGAATTATTACAGCTCCCAGTCTGGTAAGGCTCAGACTGATTTAGGTCAGTGTAAAATAATCCTGTATAACTTACCGTATATACCCGTGTATAAGCCGAGTTTTTCAGCACATTTTTGTATGCTGAAAAAGGCCCCCTCGGCTTATACACGGGTGAACTTACCTGGTGTCCGGTCCCTCAGTTGTTAAGTTCCGCAGTGGAACACATGTGCGTTCCACTGACAGGAAGTTCGGCATTTGGAACGCAAACTTGCGTTCCAAATGCCGAACTTCCTGTTGGTGGGACGCACATGCGTTCCACTGCGGGGGAAGGAAAAGGCTGTAGCCAGAAACTCGGCTGTGGAGCTTTGCTCCCTAGAGACTCTAGGGCGCAGCGCAGTGCCTGCTTGAGATTTACTGTAGCTGTTCCCATCGCTGCCTTCCTTTTTCGTGGAACTCTGGAGCATGGAAGGCAGGCAACACCCCCAAGTCCCACGGAATCCACACTGAACCATAAGGATAGAGGATTTCCGTGGCACACCACATACTGGAGCGATGGCCTAACGCCACTCAATGCACCCTGAACCCCCTTACACCACCAAGGTAATTGTAACATCTTTCAACCATTTAAACATGTTAAAGCCTTTTCACCACAGTGTATAGGTGCGCTAAATATATTTTGAAAAGTCATAAATTGGTTAACAATCCATTACTTAGACGACAAGCAAACAACACACATGATATAAAAATGCATATAGAGATGTAAATTAAAAACATAATAATGAATAAATCTAAAAAAATTACCAGTAGCTGCTGCATTTCCCACCCTAGGCTTATACTCGAGTCAATAAGTTTTACCAGTTTTTTGTGGTAAAATTAGGTACCTCGGCTTATATTCGGGTCGACTTATACTCGAGTATATACGGTATATGGATATATAGCTCAAATTAGGAGTTTTAGAACAAGTACTTTTTTGTATAACACTTTAACACTTTCCATTTTTATTTCATTAGATTACCTTATATGAACGGAAAACTAAATTATGCAGAAATGATCGCAGGCATTAACAAAATGTTGTACTATCTAAAATTATAAATTTATGATGATCTGCTAAAATGAAAAGCTGAGAAAGCAATTAGTCCTCTTCTGTAATTAGAATCTAACATGATTGAGACCACATGTGTTTACGCTGCAATAAACTGAGATGAGTTTAATGTTTCTATAATAAGCCTCTCCTTTGTAGAAGTCGTTACTTCTGGGAGAAACATTTACATGACAGCCCTTCAGTCGCTGAATTACCCATAGGGCATTGCAAGCATGGAGTAGTATTGTGACGGGTGGTAGCCGTGATTGAAATCTCCACAATTCCGACAATCGCAATAGCGACAAAGGAATGCCGATTACAATAATCCTGATAGACAGGAAATCTAGACTTACTGTAAAAAAGATAGACAACATCCCCAACAAGCCTGCTATACCTCCCTATACTAAATCCGTCGCTTGCAAATGACGTCAATTAAAATGGCGAGAGTGACGTTTCCGGATTTAAAGCAGCAATACCAGGACCCGCCGCCTCTATTATCTTATCTAATGGTTAGGGTTAGTGTAACGATTAGAATAAGTGTTAGGGTAAGGGTTACAATTACAATTAGGATAAAGGGTTCTACATTATTGAGGCGGCGGGTCCTGGCATTGCCACTTTAAATCCAAAAATGTTGCCATTTTGATTGATGTCATTTGCTAGTGTTGGGATTCTCTGCAAGCAGAAAGTATAGCAGGCTTGTTGGGGAGGTTGTGTGTATTTCTTTACAGTAAGTCTACATTTTCTGCCTAACGGGATTATTCTAATCGCCATTCTTTTGTCGCAATTGTCTTAATTAGGGAAACCGCTAAAACGTACCCCACCCATTGTGATCGTCTCCCACCTACACGATGTTTGGGGGTTTCTTAGTGTAGGGATTACTACTCAGCATGTGAACGGATATAAAGGTAGCCTCACTAGAAGAATGAGAAGAGTTAAGCTTCATCATCATCCTTTATTTATATAGCGCCACTAATTCCGCAGCGCTGTACAGAGAACTCACTCACATCAGTCCCTGTCCCATTGGAGCTTACAGTCTAAATTCCCTAACACACACACACACAGACTAGGGTCAATTTTTTTGATAGCAGCCAATTAAACTACTAGTATGTTTTTGGAGTGTGGGAGGAAACCGGAGCACCCGCAGGAAACCTATGCAAACACAGGGAGAACATACAAACTCCACACACATAAGACCATGGTTGGGAATCGAACTCATGACCCCAGTGCTGTGAGGCAGAAGTGCTAACCACTGAGCCACGTGCTGCCCAAGTACAGAATTTGGCACTAGCTTTGGCCAACCCACGCTTTAACACATGACCTAATATGTACCTAATAGCATGACCCATCTGTTTTGGGACACAGAGCTCTGCTTTTGCTTTTTACACCAATTTCCCAAGTCAATAATCTGTACTTGAACAATTGAAGTATTTTTTTTTTCCTTTTAAGTATCAATTAAGTCAGCTTGGATGAATTCACCGGGGGAAAGTGGAAAAACTGGTAAAAGCAATGGGTCAAGTTATTTAGGTCAATGTATTATATTACAGAGGCACACAACACAGTGCTTCATGCCAGGGGCAAGATTTGGGCAGGGGCAATGCTGCTACAGCTTCTCGAGCCCCCTCTCTGCTCTCAAAAGAGCAGGGGGGGGGTCTTCTGAGCATGCAGAGTTCAGCCTCCAGTCTGCTCTTTTGGGAACTGTGGGCACCAGAGGTGGTGGGTGGGGGGTAATCCGGCATTACCAAGCCCTTCTCAACTCCGGACCCCGTATTGGCCACCCCCCCTTGCACCTACTGTAGTTACGCACTTGCCTCTCACCCCAGTGATGTCCCTAGCTCCTGGTGAACAGATGGGGTACATTCACAAGAATATCAGATCGGACCACCAATTGGGCTGTAGGTAACGGACTTACTTTAAAAAGTATACAATGCTGCTACAGCGACCATGAAATTATTATATGCCATGGTCTTCCGATTCCAAAACAATTACCGCCACTGCTGAACAATTATCGCCCGTACAGAACAAAATGAGTTCTCTCTGAAAAAGAATATTTAATTTCTGCAGGATCCCACTATAATCAGCAGCGACGTTCCAACGTCTCATCGCTGTGACCATTTCCAGCACAGCCCATTGTACATCCGTTCTTGTTCCCTAAATGAAACAGAAAATAGCCAGAGATGGAAATGATATTTTCTCATTAAGGTCATTTTCCAGCAGCTCTGACTTCCCTTTAATAAAAATGTAATTTGGGCTGACTAACTTGGAATTAATAAGGTTTAACCAGCTGTACATGATTCTGTGATGTTGCCTATTATCACAACAGAACCAGAATCCGTGGATCCTGCCGTTGTTACTTAGACATGTAAAGTATTATACATATTTATTCTGGGATCCACTCGCTGGGCAGATTTTGTTTGTTAGTGTAATGTTCACTGGTACTACGTGCCAATAGTACGTTCCAGTACTCTTCATGTATTCAAGGGAACTAATTATACTGTTACTGTTCTAAGAGAATACACACAGCATTTATAATAACAGTCTGTATTCAGTTAAAGGGCACCCAGTACAGTCACCTGGAAGCACCCCTGTCAGCGGCAAATACAGGATTTGTAGAGGGGGTTTCCACACCACGCCGCCAGTGGGAGTGACCAGCATGTATGGGGGAGTGGCTATAATATTAGACAGTGCTTGGCTGCTCTCCAACTCTTCTTATCCCCATAATATACATGGACAATGCTGCCTGCATTACTGTTAGGTGCACGCAGCTCTCCCTTTTCAAGCAGAGTCATGTGAAGCGGGGGTAGGGTCCAACCACCTCAATTATACAGTGCCCCAGGCTTGGAGGGGGGTTTCCAGGCACTAGGGCTACCATCTCGGTTTCCCTATGCCTGTGAATATAACCCCCTCCCCTTTACCCCTTTATCTCATTTAAATAATCTTTCTAACAAAACAATCTATCATTTTTGTGCCCCATACTTTACTTTGTATTTTGACTTGGAATAGTATGCAAACTGCATATATTTTTGTTAGATATGCTTTAAGCGTTCTCCTACGCAACTGCCCGTAAGGCTATTAAATACATAATTAACAAAAGAAACCTGCCTGCACCCCCCACAAGCTTACCCAGCCTCAGTGCTGATGGCCTAGAATGGTGCGGGCAAAATTGAGGGGACAAAATGACCATTTCCAGCACTAGGGTATGCCGTTCAGGGCTGGTGGGACGACAGCAGCAAACCCGCAAAGTGGAATCCATAGCGTCAGCCAACCTAGGTCGGACAACGTGGGATGGAACTCCCCAGGGAGATTGGGCCCACACAAACAGTAATCTGCAGTGTTTTATGAGATTCAAACAAGTTGAAATTAATTAAAGGGGTAGTCTGCAGTATTGTGAGAGGACGTATATATAGCTGCCTTTAGTGATTATCAGGCAATCTGAAGGACACAACAGAACTTTGGAGGGCCAAAAATCAGCCCAGGGAGTATATTTACTAAACTGCGGGTTTGAAAACTGGAGATGTTGCCTATAGCAACCAATCAGATTCTAGTTATCATTTATTTAGTACATTCTACAAAATGACAGCTAGCATCTGATTGGTCGCTATAGGTAACATCTCCACTTTTTTAATCTCGCAGTTTAGTAAATCTAGCCCCAGGGCCGCTAAATTGTTGCATATGAGAATATTCCGATCCACACTGTCTCCAGTATCAGACACTGTATCATTATATCACTGACAGTACAGCGATATATATTACACCTGATACATCTTTTCTCTTTCTGCAACAATGTTTCTTATGAGATGTTTGTTTTATTGTTAAAGACATTTTAGCTTTGTTATTATGTGCATAATGATTTTTCTTCCAAGATTTTTAAAATACAAATAGAAAACACAGCCATATTGTATGAAAGTCTTGTTGTGTAGAGGTTTCTCCCCTTTACAATGCCATTAATTCCAGACCTTGGCTATGAATGAGACGCTCGACACGCAGGCCATCGGCTTCCTCAAGCGCTTACTGTTTGATAGATGATTCCAGTTATTTAAAGAGAAATCTTATATTGTCTGTTTTCGTTTCCTTTGTACCCCGTTCCCCTATGGGAGTCAGACCAGGATTTGCATAATGTGTCAGTCAGGGATTTACTAGTGGAATTACTGTACAGCCGGGCAGGATAGAGACAAATCACACATAGGGGCATATTTACTAAACTACGTGTTTGAGAAAGTGGAGATGTTGCCATCTAGCTGTGATTTGTAGAATGTACTAAATAAATGATAACTAGGGGCCTGATTTATTAAGGATCTTAACTTGAGAAACTTCAGTCTCCTGGACAAAACTATGTTACAATGCAAGGGGTGCAAATTAGTATTCTGTTTTGCACATAAGTTACATACTGACTGTTTTTTCATGTAGCACACAAATATTAACTTTAAATTTCAGTGTACACATAAGATATCAAGTATTTGTGTGTGAAAAAACAGTCAGTATTTAACTTATGTGCAAAACAGAATACTAATTTGCACCCCTTGCATTGTAACATGGTTTTGTCCAGGAGACTTAAATAAGAAGTTTCTCAAGTTAAGATCCTTAATGAATCAGACCCTAGAATTTGATTGGTTGCTATAGGCAACATCTACACTCTTTCAAACCCGCAGTTTAGTAAATATACCCCAAAGTCTTTTGCTTAGATCACAGAAAGTCTTTTATCGTCCTCTTTATTCCTTACAACTAATCACTGCTTATAAACATTAGTATTACCTACTGATAAGATAATTAAGCAGTGACGGCAGCTGGTCTGGGCACAGGGGTACAGGAAACAGCACTTATAAAACGTACAAAAGGCTATGGAAATATATCCAGGGTTATAACAAGGTGCAGGAGGGAAACATTCTACAAAGGAAGAGAAGTATTAGAACACTTTGTGCTGCTAAATGAGATTTATTGTGTTGCAGTTGTAAAACATTTGTCCGTGATGGACACCTGTCAAAATGCAAAAATTTTCAAACACATTTTTGGGAGAAACTAAGTTTAACTACTTCACTCATGTTTACTAATGAGGGAACTGGTCACTTCACAAGAGATGATTTTGCTGAAGGTAAACACTGACTGATGTACAGTATAATGGACACGTGTCTACATCATACTTACTAACTTTATGAACTTGGCTTCTGGGAGCCTGCCGGGGGAGGTGGGCGTGATGGGGGGCGGGGCTCCAAAATTTGCGTTATTTTGGACCCGCCCCGTGACGTAACGACACGTCATTTTACAGCAGGGGGCGGGGCTAAACACAGCAATTCCCGGTGAATCGCGGAATTTTGGACCTCATTCTGCCCACTTCACTAGGAAGTGGGCAGATGCGGGAGATTGCCACACTCTCCCGGGAGTCCGTGAGACTCTCGCAAAATGCAGGAGTCTTGGCAAGTATGGTCTACATAAAAAAAATACCTGCATTTCATCACTGACAGCGTGACTTAGTCTTCTCCATAATAACGTCCGTGCATTGTGAATAATAGTTTTGCAGTGACTTTGGAATGGTTGATCTACATTTAGAGACTTCAAGTACATAACATAAAAATATCATTATCAAAAGACATTACATAGTAAATTGTCAGCAAAAAGAACATGGTATAAAGTGTCATTCAGTTTAGCTCTAAGTACAACAAAGGAAGGAGAATCACATAGAACGGAGACATTATTGACCATTTTATGTGGTTGTTATTGACAAACTGTTCCTGAAACTCATCTAGCAGCAGCAAATTAGAGCCTGTTCCTACCAGAACTCTAGATTGTGTTTAAGTCAGTCTTACAGCGTATTAGTAGATGCCAGCTCTTGTTATCAGTCTGTAGTCCTACACTCCGGGTAGCCAGAAAGGCCTGTAGATGTCACCACCACCACCTTCCCGGGGGGGGGGGGAAATAATGACTTTATGCTGGCAGCATAACAAGATGACAGAGAGATCATCTATACCGCCAGGCCCGGCGCTCCCATTAGGCAAGGTTAGGCCCTTGCCTAGGGCGCCGGGCTCTGGAGGGCGCCACAGATTAAAAATTTCTTTAAAACTGTGCGGCGACCGCTGACCATACCTTTCACGGCCGCCGCACAGCTTCACATACATCCACAGGGAAGGGGGGAGGGACTATTGCTCACCACCACCGCCGCCTCTCTGCTCAGTCTCCTCCCCTCCACTCACTGACTGACTGTCGGGCCGTGACATCATCATCACGGACCGACAGTGTCAGTGAGTGGAGGGGAGCAGACGGAGCAGAGAGGAGGCAAGTTAGAAGCAGGTAAGAAAAGACGCTCATTTTCAAAATCGGCGCCCCCACCCTGCACACTTACACACTATTTTGTAAGTGTGCAGGCGCCGATTTTGAAAATGTGCCGGGCGGGGGATGCGCGGGGGGGGGCGATGATTTTGTAAATGTGCCTATGGTGCCACGGACCCTAGCACCGGCCCTGTATACCGCACATCTGCTTTATTGAATATAGACACATAGAGTAGCAGGAGAGTTGGACTTAACATACACTACCTGTGACTGAATCACTTACAAATAACTTATGGTATAAATGTATTTAAAGGAAATAGCGCAGGGCACTTATTTATATAATTGCCAATGCACTTATTTTTGATATTGCATATATTTTGATATAGGAAATCCTTATTTCTGTGACCAGGGAAGGAACTCGTTTGTTTTAACCATTCTAGAGGAAATGCTTTATTTCTGATGTATATATCTGATACAATAAGCCTTTGTTTTGAAAGCCTTTTGTATATCTTGATGTAAGGAAATGTCTTGTTTGGGGTTTACAACTTTTCCTAGGGAATTCTTTTCTTTGGAGGAAATGTGTATTCTGCAAGTGTTGGAAGAAGGACTCATGTTAATCTCACGCTAATTAGCCCTTTTGATGTGTGAGGGTCATAGGAAGATGTTATTAGACTTGCTGTCCACTGTGAGATGCAAGATATCACAGCAAGGATTTAAGAATTTCATAGAGAACTGTAAATATTGTTGGCTTTGCAATGCATGTAAATCCATCATTGTGTAAACACATTGCATCCTGATTCTAAAAATAGCCTGTCTCCAAACCAGTATAAAAAGCACTGTCTTGTACACTGAAATGTATCATTCTGATGTTCCATCTGACCTGATCACCTGGCACCTTCAACCAGTGTGAGAGCAAATAAACATCACTCTGCTGCAAGACCCTGCTTACAACTTCTTCAATATTGCTGTAATCCTGTGATCTACAGATTAGACTCTAAATCTAATCCATTCTCTGGCTGTTTCTGAGGTTGGACCCAGCTTTTGCAGTACCACCGCTCTGCCTGCTACCCTGCAGCTCTGGTCAGTGTGATAGGCCAGGGGGATCCATCTACAGCACCCCTGATCCATAGTAAGAGGTCTGGAGTACCAGCCCAGGTACACCAGCAAGGGGGTACCCCAGCAGTGACAGTTACGCATAAGGAACGTGGTTCTGGGCGCCATAAAGGTGCCCAGTGGTGGCAGCAGGCTCCTCCTACTGTGACAGGAGGGGCATTTTCGGAATAACAAAAGGGGACAGTGGTAAAGTAAGCCCAGCCGGTTCCCAGCAACAACAGACAGGGTGGCATAGGCGGTCCATCCTGTCACACTACCCATTGGATCACACCAAGGCCACCCATGAACCACCTTGGTGAGCTAGGAAGAGATCCGGGAAGAGATCACACCACAGGAGCCCAACTTGGAGTTCAATAAATAGAACCTTCTCACTTTACAGGTGAACCAGCAACAACTCTCTTCTCCACAGATTGCCATCCTAGGTACCACCATGATGTGTGATGTGAAGAATTCAAGTATTTCAATATCATAACACAAAGAATCGGCGCACACTCAAATTACACTGCTGATGGTTTACGCCATAAAATGTTAAAATGAATCATTGTTGATTAAGTATTCCAATAATACCTTACACCTTGTACTCATTTAATGACTTGATGACACTTCTCTGGTCCTCATTTCCCATATTTGTTTTTCAGGGTTGTCCACTCACCTACAAGAGCAAAGCTTAGAATAGGAAATAGAATTATGTGCTGGGTATTCTACAGTATCAGCAAGTGTAATATAATACATTTCTTTGAGCTAATTAATTCAAGCCATTGGGCTGATATACCATTTGTAGGATAAGTCGTGAAATCTTTTACTCTCCGTCGAAGACAGAAATTTCAAAAAAAAATTTACAATTCCTTTTTCCCTTCTCCCATGTTTGACAAAGAAGGGTTTACAGGAACAGAGATGATCAAAACTCTTCTCTGTCTCTAACAGATATTTTGCTATGCAAATTAATTCAAGGCCTCCAAACTGGGAACAATCCATCCATAGATAACATGAGACTTTTGCACACAGTATGAGCTTCTGTCAAAATGTAGATTTTGTGATTTAAATATTCAGCAATAAATGTTCCTCTTATTTACAACCTTTCATGATGTTTAGGATTTAGGGGTATCAGGGATTTTACCGCTGTATGGCAGCAGCAACACCTGCAACTACCGAGAGCGCTCTAATCTGTGGGATCTACTTCTCATGATTGGAGCCCTGGATCATCCTGATGTCCATCTGACAGCCAGCTGTGGCAGCTCCTCAGCCCAGGTGTCACCACGCTATTGGCAGCTCCACAACTTTGCGAGTACCTGTGGACAAGTAGCAAGTGAACTCGCAATGGGATCAGCAATCCCACATTCCTCTTCCACAGTAGTACAGGCCACCAGTCGGCTGTCCTGTCTCCAACAACCTCCTCTTCTTCCTAGGTGTTAGTACACTTCCCAGTTT
This sequence comes from Mixophyes fleayi, assembly GCF_038048845.1. NCBI lineage: Eukaryota > Metazoa > Chordata > Amphibia > Anura > Limnodynastidae > Mixophyes > Mixophyes fleayi. The sequence goes on along the minus strand of NC_134404.1, from coordinate 337,617,679 downwards.
CCACGTTATTGTCCACTAGGTTAGGAAGTAGAATTCCCTGGGAACTGTGTATTGTTGGTTGAGGTTATCGATATATGGCACTGGATGGAGAAGATGAAGACCTCTTGCCAACCCCCTCCACCCCTGAAGGGATCGCCATACCCAAGTTGGGCAGTGGGTACAAAAGTGGACAGAGAGAACAATGCTCTACTGATAACTGCTGGTGGGGAAGAATTGGATACCTCCCTCAATTTAACCCAGTGGATTCCAAACTTTCTCAGTTTGAGGCACCCTTAGGGTCTCCAAAAAAAAAAATTTCAAGGCCCCTAAGCCAAAATAATTACCAAGTAGTCCCCCGACTTGCTTAGCACTGGTTCTGGCCAAGGCACCCTAGGGAGCCTAGGCGCACAGTTTGGGAACCACTGGTAATCCCTTGTTGGGAAATACTAATCTCAACACATGGGTCACCAGAAGTCCATCTCCGGTTTCCTCTATCAAACTGACCGGCTGCATATTCATTACGATGTACACATTAATAACATTTGGGGTACACAGGGAGTAATACAACATTAAAAGGACAAGTGGATACAAATACATATGTTTCAGGCTATATAAGGGACCATAAAGTCCATCATTCAGATTTACCCACGTGGGTTTTAAGATCTCTCAGATCTTGTGTCTTCAGCTACCAGTAACAGGGGACTTGGGTGGGCTTAAACTTTGTTAATGGTGGTGCCCAGAACCACTGGTCTGAATACCTTCCTATGCAGTATATATAAGCCTAGGCAGCTCTATACAAAGGTTAATATCTCCAGCAAGTCTCTGTGTCATTCTTATATAGTCACTGTCTGTCACCGCTGAGCTGCTATTTTTTTTAGCACGTAGAAAAGATAATTGATGTGAAGAATCTGTAACCATGGAAACAATCAGAGCCGTCCATAGTGTTCTCCATATATTGAGAAGGTCGGTCAATTGGAGCAACAGAGGAGGTCACTTAAAAAGCACAAACCGTCAGCTCCACGGGGCAAATGTAGCTTTTGAACCCCAATAACCCTCGATTTGCACATGTGCAACTAGAAATGTTGCAGGGTATACAGGTTTGTGGAGCAAAATGGTCATATTTGTGGATGAGAAGACGCAGGGAGAGAGGAGGCATTGGGTAATACCAATGGGCACTGTATAATGAACAGGGGTTCCCAAGGATCCATTATACCAAAAGAGTGAATAAATAAATAGCTTTGAATAAAAGGCTCCCCAAGACCCTAATTCAAAACTTAATTAAATGGAAAAAAAAAAATCTTTCTTGATGCCTTATAATCCAGATGGGAAACTTTACCCTCCCAAGCTCTCTATAAAATCAACCCACCCAATGACTGACAGGGAATAATGAAAGCCGAAAATACCCAAGACTCCCGTTCGTCGGCATCCAATAACAGCAGTCAGCATGGGAAAACAGTGATTGGTTGGGACAACTGCTTATAGTCATTTCACATTGGTTATCTTGTAGTGTTTGGGTGGAACCTTTTTATGAGCATTCTTCCAGTTTTGGGGCTTTTGCCATTTTAACTAGGGAGGCTCAAATTAGAAGAAAAAAAACTTGTTTTCAAAAAATAATAATTTAAAGAGGTAAGCAAGAGGTTTGGGGAGTCTTTTATTCAACTGAACTTTATTTGAAAGTTGTGAATATGTCTGTTTCTTTTACTCTTCTGGTATACTAGACAGGGGACTTTGGGAACCAGTTCCATTATTCTGGGGTAACTGGCGTGGCTATGTTCCACTCCGCGGATCTCAATATTGTTAATTAACCTGGCCCCCAGAACATGGAGGGGGTTGCCAAGATTTTCAATGTTGAGCTAACTTGCCTGGGGCTGGTTTTCACTAGAGCAGGAAGACCCCACACTTGAGTGCTCCCTTTGTTGGTGGAAACCAGCCCAGGCTGCTAGTATCTGGAACGAGTAGACATGGGACTGTTTTAATACAAGTGGCGAGGGTGCGCACTCCGCTCAATGCGATATAAACCGTCACACACACAAATGTGTAATAATATAGTTCTGATGTCAATCTCATAATTTATTTACAGTAAGCCATACATAAAGTCAAATTGAGCAGCATTTTAGGAGAAAATTTTAAAGGTTTATTTACACTTTTCCACAGCGCGCCTCCTAAAAAATGTTTCCCCTCTCCTCACATCCAGGTGAATTAATACTTGGTGAAGGCTGCCCCCAAGGAGTATAACCAGGCACCTTGAGGTGCACTGGTGCAAGGTATTTTGCTGTGCACATTTGGTGCACTTCATAAATGACCATCCAAAGTGTTGCTGAGTTTTTAAAAGGCAATTTCAGAAAGAAGTCTTATTTCAAGTATCAGTTATTCCTGTAAGACGTAGCAACCAGATTTTAATTAAGCACAAATATATTGTTTTTGAGTTGAATTACCCTTGAAATATTGGTGGGGGGAAATACCAAAATTTGTCCTTCATTGAAATCTGAATATTCAACATTTATGTAAATAAACTTAAATTGTGAACTCTAAAATTTAGTCTTCTTGATGTTCCCTTAACCATGGCTAGAGATTACAGCACATTTTACATGAAAGCATTGCACATATGTATCACGGGTATATCAGGAAGAAATATGCATTAGCCTTAGCTTACATACACGCAGATGGAGATTATATGTCTATAATGATGGCGTACGTCATAGAGAATGCAGAGATACATGGACATATCCAGTACAAGACATGTTACAGCATCTATTCCATGAGGAATTCTATCAATATTCAAAGAAATGTTCTGCAAGGTTCTAACAAGTGAAAAGATAAATAGGATACAAATGTCACCTGTACATTAGACAATCCAGAATAGAATATTGGGAGAGCCACTAAGGTTCCACAAAGTTAATTACTTCTCTATGCCCTTTGGAGGGAGAAGCCCAGAATGCAAAGCGGCAGAACATGGAGCAATGAGGTTACAGAGATTACATTCTGGCCTGATATATAAGACTGCTGATAGCAGGTGATGTAACATACTGTAGTAAGCAATGCCTCTATATTCTGAAAACTGATAATTAGATCAATCAGCCCTTTTACAGCAAATATTACCTAATTGAATGATCTGGACAAATCAAACAGGAATTCAACTCTGAAGAATGACCTTGAGAATCTGCTGCTCAGTGTAACCCTGCACAATTTTTCTTCCAATTATAATTGTATCATTTTGGACTGCTCAGCTTACAGGGGACAAGGAACCCTATCATACAATAGGGTTAGTGTCAGTACGCACAATCAGTGCATATTGAGCAGCTGCAGCGAAATGCTAATTGGAATTTGTTTTTGACGTTGCTAAATAAATTGTTCAAAAATTTATCGATAGGTTGAAAGATCCAATCTGAAATATCCTCATCTCCCGCACACTTCGTATATATCTCCTGCTTATACTTTACCAGTACCAGCGCCATGCATTGGTATGACTATAGGATGGTTGTAGAGGTGTGTAAGCAAGTGTGATTCATTAAATTTGACCCCTTATGTTTTTCTGTCTGCAGAGATGTCTTTCATTTCATTCCCTTACTTTCTCCTGTCTAAGGGTACAAGCCCAAGGGCTAGATTTACTAAGCTGCGGGTTTGAAAAAGTGGGGATGTTGCCTATAGCAACCAATCAGATTCTAGCTATCATTTTGTAGAAGGTACTAAATAAATGAAAGCTAGAATCTGATTGGTTGCTATAGGCAACATCCCCACTTTTTCAAACCCGCAGCTTAGTAAATCTAGCCCCAAGTGTCCATGTCAATGGCCCTCATAGGGGTATAGAAGCCTTTTGAAAGACCCTTCTGCGCCATTCAGTGCTACTCGAGTGCAATGCCGTTTAGGCGCCTATACGAGCTGACCACAGTGTGCATGTACATCAGTGTTTCCCAAATCCAGTCTTCAGGGACCCCTAACAGTGCATGTTTTCCATATCTCCTTGTTGGAGCACAGGTGTATTCATTACTGACTGATACATTGTAACAGATCCACAGTTGGTGTAATTATATTATTTGCGACCTGGAAATCCTGCACTGTTAGGGCTCCCTGAGGACTGGGTTTGGGAAAACCTGCACTAGATGATTGTGGCTCAAATAGTATATTGTCATAATTACTGCAGATGCAATTTCTGTAACAATTTCACCAACGACTGAGACTCCCGATGAGCAGCTGATCTGCATGATAATTGTACCCAGTTTAACTTGAAGCCCTTTCTGTTTGATGTCTCTGTGATGACATTAGCTAATAATTAATTGACAGGTCATGCTCTGTAGTTCCTGGTGACTAGACCAGACTAGATTCTCATCAATAGCGGCCTAGCCTAAAAAACTGGAGCCTGTTTAAGGCAGTAATTGTGTAGACTATACCAGTATTGACGAGTATCTAGATTAGCCTAATCTAGTCATAGGCAATCCGAGGGGGTGTTTCCTAGTGCCTGGAAACCCCCCTCCAAGCCTGGGGCACTGTATAATTGAGGTGACTGCACCCTGCTCCCGCTTCACACAGCTCTGCTTGAAAAGGGAGAGCTGCGTGCACCTAACAGTAGTGCACGCAGCATTGCCCATGTATATTATGGGGATAGGAAGAGTTGGAGAGCAGCCAATCACTGTCTAAAATTATAGCCATGCCCCCATACATGCTGGTCACGCCCAGTGGCGGCGTGGTGTGGAAACCCCCCTCTACAAATCCTGCTTTTGCCAGGCAAGATAAAGACCTGTTTACATTATCTTCAGATGTCTTATCGCAGCGTTAGGGGAGAAGATTATGTACCTACACTATACCTTAGGTCACTAGGACCTAGGACATTATCTACATAAAACATAAGCATTTAATCTACTCCTCTTGTATAATCCCCATGTGGTATGTATTACCACTGGAAGATACTATAAAACTCAGCTGTCACGTTCCAAGTCTGAATTATTCCTCCCATGCCACCAGTCAGACCATAAATCCATCCACTCGTGTGACTGATTTATTAAACTTCTCCAAGGCAATTCTCTTCTGTCATTCCTTTTATATTAAATATTAACATTAGCTGATATACAGCTTCCATGATATACAGTATATGTAGCAGGATTTATCCTAATTTACTGATCTATTTTGTACCTTTGAGCCGTTTCCCTATAGCAATGATGAAACACGGACAAGACTCATTTTACGTTTTTGAAGGAAGTGGGGAAAACAAATTAAACTTTAGGAAAGTGTAAAATGGGGGAAAGGCCTTTTTAATTGATAACATTACTGTACAAGTCATTTATTGCAGTATGTAAAATGTCTATACATATTGGACTTTCCAAGAAACATAATATTTGTACAGTAAAATGAATCGCTAACCTTAGAAAAACAAACGTTACACATCCTAATCTCAGCAAATATATTTATTTACTGTACTGAACATTTACCGAAAACTATGGTAATATATTGGACATTTGCAGTAAAACACAACATAATACTGTACAGAACAACTACTGTACAAACTTCTGTATTTGGGTCATTTTTTTCGGTGTAAAACTTGGAAAAAGTCGGTATGAAATCAGGGTTGTGGATCCACTGAAATGCATTATGGGGAATGAGGGGGCTGTGAATTACGGCATAAAATGTAAAGTCTGAGCATTAACTAGAGTTTGTCCGTATAATACTCTATGCTTACTAAGTTTAAGATGGCTGTGGGCAACAGGGGGCCCGCCGAGCTTTGCCCTAGAAGGTAACACTGATTAGACCAGGGGCATAACCCGTAATTGGCCGACCACGCAGCACAGTTTTTGGGGGAGTCCAGCAATGTTTCTCACCTCCCACTCTGCTTTTCTGAACACTTGCAGAGCACAGTGAAGCCTTGTTTGGGCTTTCAATTCCCGAGCTGGGGGCGGTGTAGCGGATGGAGGACTGAGGGCCGGGAAAGCAGAGAGCAAGCATTTCCGGGTAAGACTCATAGGGGTATATTTACTAAACTGCGGGATTGGAAAAAGTGGAGATGTTGCCTATAGCAACCAATCAGATTCTAGCTGTCATTTTGTAGAATGAACTAAATAAATGACAGCTAGAATCTGATTGGTTGCTATAGGCAACATCTCCACTTTTTTAAACCTGCAGTTTAGTAAATATACCCCATAGTGCCACGCTCCCTGCGATGACTATAATTCCACCCCTGGAATAGCCTTTGTTTAAGTCCAATTGATATTTTGGGTGTTAAGAGTTGTCACATTGATAAATAATGGACCATTAAAGGGATGAAAACCCCCATCTGATCCTCAATATATATAGTGGGGGAGAAGGCAGCAGGATGTATCTAGCCGAAGAGGGTGTCCCCAGAATTGGATGAGAGCGTCGTGTACAGAAGTGCCAAGGTTTGGATTTTTTTTACTGTCCCGGACCAAATAAAGGGGGATGTGAAGATGTGGGGCATTTATACAGCGGAAATAAACCTACACAAACCCATTAGACTTCAATAAATGGTAAGTCATTGTAGGGCTAACTAAGTGGATTATAAATTAAAAATTCGGCTGATCAGGTAATGCTACTATGTCAAAAAAGTCATTGATCAGTCGCAATCACAAATAGTAACATTCTTGGGCGTTCCAATACATTTTCTAAGGTTATAGACCGTTGACTTTTCTTAATCTCTGCTGATTGGTTTATTTACATTTCATGCACTGTGATTGGCCTGATTTCTCCAGTGGTCGTAAATTATCCTCAGGGCCTGATTATCCAATAGGTTGCATAGGCTGCAAGCAAGGCTTTTGGGAGGGGGGGGGTGCAAAACTGTGACTGGGAGTTGGGAGAGGTATACACTGAAATTAATTTGAAAAAAAAATGAAGAGAATAGTTCTCCAAAGTAAAAAGAAAACATGAAAGAAAAATTTAGTAAGATTTTAATCTTGATGTATTCCCACGGCAAAGGTTGGATACAGCGAGTCATCCTTTAGCGGTCGCTTCAGGATAAGCTAGTAAGAGAGACATAGATGGCGACAGACACAGTTGTGGCAGCCTCCGTCCCTTGAACATAGCAATTACTGGTGGATTAGCGTGGGTGGCGAGGGGGCGCTACCAGCATATTAGCCTTAGGCGGCATGAACCCTTAATCAGGCTCTGATTATCCTGCAAACTTGCCCTAAACAGATAAAATCTAATTGACGATTGGTTGATCTGATCCAATGCAAAGTTGAACTTAATTAAAAAAGAGTCAGTGTAGTTTATATACTGATGGACAGACCAAGTGAGAGCACTAGGCTTCCTGTATAATAACAATAAATTTCTCTCTTACCTGAACTGTTTTCCCAAAACATTAAGAATACAATAAACTTAAAAAAACACACACAGACAAGGGAGTTGATAACAGGAATGGGCCCCAAAAAAACAATAACATAAGAAAATATCTGATGAGAAAAGTAGTTTAAGAAACTGACAAGAGATGAAGCAATCTCACGATGCCAGAAGAGAAATTCAATAAGTTGCTCTTTACAAGACAAGATAAATGAGGTTGTAATAACGCATCAGAGCACTGCAGCAAAAGAAAGTTTTCTAGATATAAGAAAACTAAAGAGAACAAAGAAACAAACCACTAAAAGAAACTTCAGTGCGATCAACCACAGTGATAGTCTATTAATGATCCGTAAGAGCCACGAGCGGCTGTACTCTAAGCAGGCAAGTCAGCCAACTGCGCAACTGGCGGTATGTGACCAATCAGTAGGCTCGTTATAGGCAAAAAAACGCTACTCTAGCAGTAAAAAAGGCATTCATATACAGTACATGTAAGGGACTGGTAAAACGATTAAGGAAGCTACATACATAAATGTCATTAGTGCAAACTAAATTTTCTAAAATGCATTAATTGTTACGTGAAAGTGCCCATTTTCACAGCAAGACATGAATACATAAAGATGTCGCCATCTGGGTGATATGCTGAACTTGGCATCTTCTAGTGGGAAGAATTTCATTGATTGGGGAGATCCTGGATGAATCTGGGCCTCGTATTGCTCCCTCGTGCAAAAATTAGACTTTGTTTTGCTTGATGAAATCCTTAATTGAGTTTCAAGCGCTGGAGAGATTGTGTTTACTGTGGAATGTTGGGTAGATTCAGGGACAGGTTCCTCACAAAAAGACTTGGGGCATGATTCACTAAGGAATTGTAAGCTTGCGAGCAGGGCCTTCTCACCTCTTTGTCTGTTTTACCCAGTTTGTTTATTAGTTTATTACGTTTGTCCCCAATTGTAAAGCGCTACGGAATATGTTGGCGCTATATAAATAAATGATGATGATGATGATGAAGGAATGTCAATGCCGATATGTGCCGTATTTTGCATAAAAATCATTCTGCTCGTGCCCAGAGCGGGACCATGCGTCAGGGACTGCAGCAACATCCAAGTCATCTTTGAGCGCAAAGGACCCTTACTACAGCCTATCATTTCAGGGGCGGAATGGGGAGGTGTATGGGCGTATGTACATACTCAGTGTACAGTAAGGGCCTGCAAAGCTCGAGTGCACTCAGCAGCGTCTGATTCAAGCTCTGGGTATCTCTAAAGTACGTGATTTTCAGTCCTATCACTTGCACCAGCTACAGGTCAGGTGTAAGTGCTGATTACTAGTGATGACGGCTGTGTATACAGCTAGAACATGTGTTTGCAATGAGAAGCAACTGTAAAAATACATTTTATGTACGGTAGACATTCATCATAACATCTTAATATATGCATTACTGACCAAATTATTAACATTTGACATTAATAGAATATTTTTTTCTGTACATTCTTGTGTGACTTTATATTCCACATATGTATTGGACGTACCCTGCAGTGTCTTGCCGATTAGAGCAGAGTGGACCTAGACCCGTATTCATCATCAGACGTATCTTCGTATCTACTCCTTGTTGAACACAGATGTTTGTATTCACCTTAGTGGCTTAGTGGTTAGCACTTCTGCCTCACAGCGATGGGGTCATGAGTTCGATTCCCGACCATGACCTTATCTGTGTGGAGTTTGTATGTTCTCCCCGTGTTTGCGTGGGTTTCCTCCGGGTGCTCCAGTTTCCTCCCACACTCCAAAAACATACTGGTAGGTTAATTGGCTGCTATTAAATTACCCTTAGTCTCTCTCGGTCTGTGTGTGTATGTTGGGGGATTTAGATTGTAAGCCCCAATGGGGCAGGGACTGATGTGAGTGAGTTCTCTGTACAGCGCTGCGGAATTAGTGGCGCTATATAAATAAATTGATGATGATGATACCCGATTTTTAAAACAACGCACAGTACCTTCATTTTGCATTTGTTAATGAATCAGACCCATAAAGTTTACACAAACTCAGGGCTGGGGCGGCCAAGGCTATGTCTATCTGTTCAATGGGAAGCTTTTAAACCAATCAGGCACAATATAAATGGGAAAGTTCATTTACAGACGCAATTCTACCGATGGAATAAAAACATTAGTGATGTACGATAGTGACACGTAATAAAACCAGTCTATCGTGATTTCTTTATTACACAAATAAGGCTAATCCAAGCAGTACTTTAGGAGACATAGTGGAAATGAGTGGCAGGCGGGTCTATAGGTGGGGGTCCAACTCTCATATTTACTCTTTCCACCAATGTGACTCGAAGAGAGAGGGGAGAACGAGGTGCAGCTGAAGGAGACGTCTAAATAAATGGACTTCCAGAGTGGGGCCGATAATTGCATTGTGAACAATTATTGAGAAGTAGGTGAAACATTTGCAAGGGGGACTTGCAAATTTAGGATGGAAGACCAAGGGCTGATCCAAAGAGATAAAGTAAGTAGAGGAGGAGTCAGGAATTTAATGCGGAAGACAAAGGAGAAGCTGAAGAGATGGATGAAAACCAAAATAATGAAATAAAGACTAATTGCAATTGTGCAAAATTTTGAATACATTAATTAATTTTTCTATGCACAAATCCATCTATTACATAATACCAGCATACATAAGTGCTGCCCTCGTTCTGCTTTTTGTAACTGTCACTGGAACATGGAGAAGGGGCCTATTTTTGCCAAAGAAAAATCTGCATTGTAGAAAGTGTACAAAAACACTTTTATGTCCTGCCTGATACTATGTTAAGACAACTTCTTTAATCTTTTTTCCATTTCTTCTCGCAAAAAGAAATTTGTCTGGATTTATGTTTTAAATTAATCTTGACAGCGAGGTGTCAGGATGTCATGTTATTACATGTGTCACTTGTATAGCTGTTCCACTGCGTATAAAGTGATTGCGGTCACGGCAAACTCCTGAGCACCAATAAAAGGAGGAAATCGACTTTTCGTGGACACTCTTTAACCGGGGAACGCACCCACAACTGCATCACCTCCACCTCTTGAACCTCATATCAATATCTATTCCTGCAAAATTAGATCTCATTTTTGCCCCAGATCACAAAAAAGAGGCACATGAGTGTAGGAACGCCTGATCCGCCAACTCTTAGAAGATGCTAAATGTTGCACCCCGCTAGGCCCCAGCATCGTGACTGACAGGTGACTGCGCTTTCCATATAAACTGACACGTTTGCTCAAACTCAAATAAATTATGCCATAAAACAGGGGAGCATTCAGCTCTATCCTAAATGACCTTTCCTTGTCCTGTACCAAAGCAGCTAGAGATTGCATGAAGATTTGGTTATCAACTGTGTCCGGCAGATGCAGAAGAATTATACTAAACAATAATTACACAGCACAGAACAAATCACACCAATTATAGACATAATTACCTTTAGCTTTGGTGGCCAGAAGATCATAGATCAGAGAATAGTAAGGACACGTGCTTTCTTACACCCTGCATCAATGGAAAACGCTGCTTTCACTTTACATGGCGACTGTAAGATGATTTCGTTCTCTAGAGACATCTTGGGCACATTACACCTCAGTGGTCTATAAGGGAGAACAGCTTCCTTGTATTTACGGTAACAGCTGGGTATGTCAAATAAATATATATATATATATATATATATATATATATATATATATATATAAATGTGTCTGGGGCAATTCTCTCTACCAGTCACATTTATTTATAGGGTTGCATGTATGATCATGGTAGCCAGTGTGGGACTTGTAGTTCCCCAACTGCTGGCTGGTCACAGGTTGCCCAATCCTAGTATAGTCTATATAATGTCCCACAGGCTCAGGACATGTGCGCCATTGTGCAACGGGGTAGTGGAGCAATGCAAATCTAGCCAGGACCTGTACGGTGAGGCCAGATGATGCGAATAGCTCCCATTAAGGCCCCGCCCTCTTTACAGGAGGAGAGGCGGGATCTGGGAGTGCAGTCTATTCCCTGGGAGTACAAGAGTATTCCCCAGAATTCTAGAGTCTCCCGAACATTCCAGAAGAGAAGGCAAGTAAGATTGCAATTTAGAGTTGATCTAGGACACGCCCCCTTCCCAACTCTAAACCGCTCCGCACATTTTCAAACCGCCCCCTTGCTGTGCAACATGGTTTTGCCATGGGGCAAATTGGCTCTAAATAAGCCCCAAAATGTTTGTGCTACATTTGCTATATTAATTTTGAATTAGTTGAAGACCCTGGTATAGACTTATGGGTGGGGTAGTTATGCCACAGTCCAACACAACTCAAGTTTAGCATAAAAACGCACATTAACAAGGGGAACATCGCACTGCAGGAAAGTAATACTCAGTAGAGAACTCCACCCAAAACCTAAATTGTGAGTTGGGGGTGGAGCATTTTATCCAGTAAAACTTATAATAGCCTTATATTTATGTATAATTACATTTATAAACATGAGTGAGAACTGACATATAACATATCCACCAAGGTACAATGAAACTGTGTTTGTGAGTTAAAAATATGTCCCTGGACTGGATATATGTAGGTGACAGTCTTTTAGTAATGGGCCTGGGAAATGTTGCCTATTGATGCCCATCAGATTGGAGCACACAACGATCCTGAGGCCATGAGGTTCAGAACATATATGTATTTGTGCAGGGTAGAATTTGCATTGGAAGATGATGTCAAAGGGCCTGAGTCATTAAGGCAGACAAAGGAGTAAATGTTCTCTGGGACAAACCATGGTACAATACAAGGGGTGCAAATTAGTTTATTATTTTGCACATAAGATAAATACTGGCTGTTTTTTCATCTAGCACACAAATATTTGCTAGCTATATTATTACACTGAAATTTAAAGTTGATCTAAGACATGCCCTACCCCAGCTATAAATCTGCCCCACATTTGAAATTTACCTCCCCCTCCAATGCAACATGGTTTTGCCCAGGTGCAAATGTTACTCCTTTTTTATGCTTTGCTCTCCTTAATGACTCAGGCCCCAAGGCTCCACCTTATTCCTGACTTGCTCATAGACACTGAGCAACAGCAGCTCAGTCCGCACCTCTTAGTAACCTCCTGAAGAGAGCTAAACTTCCCCTACACCCTCTACCCCTGCTACACATGTTATTGTTCGTCCCTCCTTCTAAACCCATCCTTCTCTTTATCTTTTCAAGCAGATAAGATGAGGATACCAACAATTTCACCAAACATCATCGCCATTTATTTATACAGCACGACCAATTCCCGCAGCGCTGTACAGAGAACTCACTCACATCAGTCCCTGCCCCATTGGAGCTTACAGTCTAACTTTCCTAACACAGACAGACACAGGGTTAATTTTCTCAGCAGTCAATTAACCTACCAGTATGTACTTGGAGTGTGGGAGGAAACCGGAGCACCCGGAGGAAACCCACGCAAACACGGGGAGAACATACAAACTCCACACAGATAAGGCCATGGTCGGCAATCAAACTCATTACCATGCTGCCTATCATCATCAATCATCACCATTTTCACAGATCCAGAGCATCAGTCACGTTTTGTCACTTTTTAGAGGCATCATGCTCAAATGTGATTTAAGCAATCTCGCCTATCAGGACCACTTCTAAAATATCTCCTTGCTCATTACATTGCAACATTCGTATATTTCCCAGATCTCAAAATCGCCATTGCGTTTTGCGATCTGACTGTTTAAAATAATACCCTTCGATAAACTGCAGTTTGTAAACCACACTTTAAACTGCATGAAAAACGTTTGTTTCACAAAAGATTGATTTAGCCTTAGGCTAAAATTGGACAGTGCCTCTAGTGGTGAAGTTATGTCTCACACGCTACATACTCGTCATTATTGGTCCCTGTTGTCTGGAGTTTCTCTTTGAGGCTGAAACGGGGTTAGAGCATCTCCGAGCTTTAAAATCAGTTGTTGTATTTGACAGCTATCAGATGGCAGACACTTGAAATGACCTGGGTGTTTTGGGCCAAAGAAGTTAGCACACAACCAGATTTCAGCCATGATTGGTTAGCCACGGCTCACGTCCAATCAGTGTCTTGCTCCTTCCAAGTGTCTCCTGACTGTTCACTGTCAAGTACAGAAATTGGTATTAACTCCAGGCAACTTCCCAGTAGGATTATTCAAGCAGCTTGTCATCAGCAAGGATAATTAAATATTAAGAGAATTATATTTTGCACAAAAAACAACTTTGTGATACCTCCGTGATCTCATCCAATCCTCATAAATTCAACCCACAAAACTTCTGCCTCCACTCTATACAAGCAAAGAGCACACTTTAAACAACAAATTATTATTATTATATTAGAATCAAGTCAATTTAAATTGCAAGCCTAGTAGATCATTCTCCTCCTAGTAGTTCATTCTGCAATATATTACAATTTCACAATCTCATTAAAAAGACCCATTTCAAACCATCCCCCAAAGTATGACAGCACATTAAAAGTTCTAGCTGAACAAGTCATTTGACAGGAAAACTTCATGGAGAATAATTAAACAGATTATACACCAGGGAGGCTCCTATCACAGTGAAGAGTCTGCTGGCTGATTTATCCCAGGGATTATATCACTGCCTGAACGTCAGCGAATGAATTACCATTGGCAATATTTCCGGAGCTGCCCAATGTAACACATGTGAGCTCCGAGACGCAGGTGCGAGTAATGAAATATGCACTAGGATTCAGCATGGATAAATTGGCCTCTGTCATGTTCTGTTATGGTGGCGGCCATAAAAAGTACATAATTATTACTGTATTAAAATGTATATCACATGCGTTACCAGCTAGGTGGTGATTTAAAAACTTAAAAAATAGAACATTTTTATTTACTATCATTCAAAACTTGTTAAAGGGGAATCGTCACCAAAATACAATTTTAGGCTTCAGTCTGTAAAATGAAAAATAACTTTTGTTTAGTCATTTGCTTCCTTAGGAAAAAATAAAGAACATTTCTTAAATAAAGTTTATTTTCTTTTTCTATCTAAAAAAAAAAAGAAATGGAACCACGAGTTAGAGCAGGTGGGTACCAAGATAAATTTATAGAAGATCCGATTCATCAAGACAGGTATATCTGCCGACTTTGACCGTATCATACGCAAAATGTCCCTGCGCCAGTAAACGCGGCCCTGTCCGTTGCGTCTACGAACGCACAGGACACTTACGACAGCCTACGATTTTCGGGGAGAGAAATGGGTGGCGCAGGGTGGCTTGCCATAGTGAATTTACAGTAGGGGTCTGCCAAACTTAAGCGCACGCAGCCACATCTGAATCCAGCTCTGAGTGTCTGAAAGTTACTTGTTTTACTGCTGTATCTCTTTTTCTAGCTACAGTCCAAGCCCCGATCAAGAGTTATGACAGTCTTGTATGCATGCTATAACATGTGTTTGCAATCAGAAGCAGCTGTAAAAATGTATTTTATGTTCAGTAGACATTCAGAGCCTCCTGATAAGTATATTTCCTGGAATAAAAACACCTTTTTTTTACTGTTATATCATTAATGCTTATATTATTATTAAGTGACATTAATTAATTTTTTTCCCCCCTGTGCGTTCTTTGGCGAATTTATAATCCACATAGGTATTGGACTATCCTGCAGAGCACAGTAGACCTGCCCCCGATTTCAAAAGCACACGTATGCTGAGATCCATGTCTTGATGAATTTGGAAGTACACAAAGACTAAATACTTGCGTATAATACTAAACGTGGGTAGCGCTCAGAAGGCGGACCTTTATGAATCTGGCCCTACATTTTTAATAAAAAGTTGTCACATAGATTGTAAGCTTGCGAGCAGGGCCCTCTTACCTCTCTGTCTGTCTGTATTACCCAGTATTGTTTTATTACTGTTTGTTCCCAATTGTACTGCGCTACAGAATTTGCTGGCGCTATATAAATAAATGTTGATGATGTTGATGATGATGATGCAAGGAAATTAGTCAATTTTGTTGTTGTGTTCTCCGTTGCCCACCGTTTTTATCTTCTATATCCGTTTTTTGGTATTTTATAATGACTAAAGTACCTTTCCTTTTAAGATGAAGTCTACTGGGGACCCCAGAATCTGTCACTCTATTGTCCCTTCGGTACCTTCTTCAATAAACCAAAACGTATGTTTAATCTTGTAAATTCCTTCTAATATTTGAATGCGTTATAAATCATTCCGTGCCGTCAATTGATAATGTATTAAATGTATAATTTTACTAATCTGGTAATCGCTATTTCTATGCTAAAAAATAAATTCTATTGTATTTAACCTGTAGACAAAATAAATTGAAGGAAACAAATTGTTATCTGATGATTGAAGCTGTCTGCCAGATACAATCTGGGCACTGGCCAAAATAGGAATTAATCCTTCAATCAAAGTATTGTCGGTGGTTTTGATAGGTCATATTGAGAAAGCCAAATTGTGAGAGTCTAATGTCTAAGTCTAATGCTCGACTGACAGATGACTACAGGTATAACTTGGGAGAGGTTTACACCTTAGGGGACTCTCTGTTGACCAGGGTGCGAAGGGAAGAGTTGAAGGACCAGGAAAGATGAAACGGAGAAGGTAGGATTTTACATTTTATCATAACAAGGTAAGTAAAATTGAGCATCTCTGTTTGGCAAATAAACAATTGATTTTTTAATACGTGATTGAAACTAACTATAATCGTACTCATAAGTAGGGCAAAAATCTGAAACCGCAAAGCATAGCATGCCAATTACCGTTAAAGGTATGATCCACTTGGACAACTCCTGCTTAAGGTCCTAACCTCAGCCATGCATCACGGAGAAAATTGGGGATCTCTCGTAAGGCATGAATGAGGACAAATCAGCAAAATTTTAGGAGAACATGGAGAAGCGTAAAGGAAATAAAAAGAGGGAATTCCTAAAGTATTAGTTGGTTGGAACGTGAATTAATGTTTTATTGTTCATTTGCATTCCTAGGTCTACCGCAAAGCCACAAATCTGGGGAGCAGATTGATCTTCAGAGCTTAGTTCCAAGATCCCTGATGGGTTGGGGGAGTAGGTGCATTTGTAAGTATATATAAGCCACAGGTCCACAATTATTGAGGTTGATAAATGACATTTTTATAAATATGGATTTCGAGAGAAGAAAATATATGTAATATATATATATATATATATATATATATATATATATATATATATATATATATATATATAATATATTAAATAGTCAGTATTTGAAGACCAGTTGAAGTAAACCATCTAACCTGTAATGCCTGGTGTCTTTAATAGCCCGATTGCTGGGAATCCTCTCACTTTCCCTCTGATTGAAAGCGTACAGTCTGTAGGGGTCTTCTCCAGGTTTCCATCTCTGGGCGTTCAGGTACCTTCGCTCTTCAAACTGGTCCCATAGATCATCCCAATCCACATCCACGTCCTGCAAAGAGGAAGAGAAGCCACTGAAACGCGTTGCGTTATTGCCCGCTGAGACACTCACGGACTGATTGCTGAATTGCATTTGATTGATGGAAGCAAACACATAAATAGCTCAGATTTCCTGACTAATTAAACAAAACAATAGGAGATTCTCAATGTATTTTTTCCTGATAATTTTTTTTTTAGAAATATTTTTATTGTTTATCACAATATTTTTCTATATATTTAATATAGATGTGATTTTGGTGGCCTGAGATGTACAAAATCATATATTGCTGACAACATGACTTAGCAAAATAACCATTAAATCATACCAGTGATATGGAGGTTTGTGATATATACATTTTTCCATACATGCTGGGGGATGCCTACAGTGGAGGACCTGGAAATAGTTTTCTTTTAACACAGATTTTGTGGAAAGATAATGAGCAGTTTCTATTTTACTGATAGTTATAACAAACTGGTAGCGTACAGAGGGCACTTTGTCTCCTATGTTCATCCTGAGCTGTGCTAAACAAGGCGTTGAACACGGCGCAAATTACGTGAAATAGGAATTATTGATGTCTATATAAAACACAACTTTTTACTGAATGGTGCATGGACCATTACCAAAAATACAGGAGGTAGCAGTAGCACGGCTCACAGTGTTCAAAATAAATGACATGTACTGCTCCATAATGATCAATGATCCCTATTACACACAGAGTATGTTGGTTTCACAGTCACCATATGGCTGATTGTAGCTCAGGCTGTAGGTGACGTGGGTGCACACAATGCATTGTGGGTATGCAGCCTAACAATCACTGCCAGGGTATCAATGAACCCCAGTTAGGTTTGATTTTCATCACCAATATACATTGTTATATTAAATTTAAGCTAAACTCGTTAACTCATGCACATTCGGTATTTATAAAAAGTAAAGTTAAAAGTAACATATTTCAGCAAAGGATTACTGAATGAAAGTGGATGATCTTCTTGCATCATCGCTATTCCGACAGTCTCCCCTAGATGGCGATCAAACTCATTGCCCCAGTCACACTTAACATGTCTCTGGAATCAGAATATAGCCCCACGCAGATCGAGAACTCTGTATCCAAATAACTCACAACATAATTTCATCATCATCATTTATTTTTATAGCGCCACTAATTCCGCAGCGCTGTACAGAGAACACACTCGCATCAGTCCCTGCCCCAATGGAGCTTATAATTTAAATTCCCTAACACAGAGGCAGACTAGGGTCAAATTGATAGCAGCCAATTAACCTGGTATATTTTTGGAGTGAGGGATGAAACCCATACAAACACAGAGGGAACATACAAATTCCTCACAGATAAGGCCATGGTCGAGAATTGAACTCATGACCTCAGTGCTGTGAGGCAGAAGTGCTAACCCCTGAGCCACCATGCTGCCCTTCCATTCTCCTCCGTCCCTCCAACTATATCAATAAAAAGTGTAGGTAAATAAACAGAGCATGTCAGCAGTGATATTCTATTATCTCTGTAATTTGCAGTAACAAACCTGTAATAAGACTCTTTACACTGTGAATCTGATGTACACCATAAATAGGGGCTGTTATCTGTGACACCAGCGTAATACTGATCAGTAAGATACCGGTACGCTGCTGTCCCGCCACTAATGGAACCTGTCCTCTTACCCTATAATAAATCTCTCTTATCGCTTTCTGGTGGCTAATCAAATTTTAAGGAGTGTGATATTTATCCAATAATTGATTTTTATTCACCTTGTGGGCTGACATTTATCATGGTAATAAGGTTCTGAAAACCATCTACGACACTTTCAATGCCGCAGAGAACGTCTTTAATTAGTAGCTGGGTGCTGTCCGGCAGTAAAAAGGTTTTAAATAAAGTATTTGCAGGGCAAGATGGTTGTAACTGAGAGGTTATATTTATATTCTATGCAGCATTTAATACAGTTTTATATTATAGGGAAAATACAAGAGTTTCATTAAATCTGACTTAAGAAGAAGCCATCACTGGGTTCAACATTAGCTTTGTGTTTATTACACATCACCTTTATTGCCTGTTACACAATGCACAAAGCTCAATGAAATATGCAATTTTATAAGCAAATATTGAACATGATAATAGGTTCTCTTTAAAGTTTAGCTCAAGGCTATTTATCTTCCAAATTTGTAAGGCAGCCCCTTGTGGGCTGATCCAGTGCTTGGCCTGAGTGATTGCTTCCTAATTTGGCCAAGCACATGAAAGTTTAAACTGTGCTGTTTTGTGTTGGAGATTCAAAGTTCCACTCAGTTTGTATACAGTAAATTTGGCTCGTTTTAGAACACAAGCCATGATCTTCCTACATTGTCCATATCATGATATCATAGGCAAACCGAGGGGGGTTTTTCTTGTGCCTGGAAACCCCCCTCCAAGCCTGGGGCACTGTATAATTGAGGTGGCTGGACCCTGCCCCCGCTTCACACGGCTGTGCTTGAAAAGGGAGAGCTGCGTGCACCTAACAGTAGTGCACGCAGCATTGCCCATGTATATTATAGGGATAGGAAGAGTTGGAGAGCAGCCAAGCACTGTCTAAAATTATAGCTACGCCCCCATGCATGCTGGTCACGCCCACTGGCGGCGTGGTGTGGAAACCCCCCTCTACAAAGCCTGTATTTGCCCCTGGATATAGCATGAAAAGTACCCATATTATACCACTGGTGCTTATGTTATACCAACAGAGGTATTTATATCACACATGCAATAACACATTATTGTAAAGCAGTGGATGTGGCCCTATCATACCAGCATAGGAGCCCATATTAAACATGCAGATTTGCCAGTATTATTCCCAGTGCCCATAGGATGAAATTGCAGCAGAAGTACCCACTAAATACCCACAAATCCCACGTTATACCAGCTCATATTATACCAGAAGTGTTTATATGATTATATAACTGCAGTGATACTTATATTGCACAGGCAGATGTGCCCATATTGCACCAAGTGTTCTTTTATACCAACAGAGGTGCCCATATAATATTGGCAGTTATGCTCATTTCATACTAGGATAGATGATTATTTTATACCAGTAGGCAGGGGCAGACTGGGTTGGGGGGCAGGGGGGCATCTGCCCCCCAGGCTGGTCCCGTAGTGGTCTACCTTGGGCTGGGTCACCTGCATTTTTTTCCTTTAAAATGTTCCTAACAGGCTGCTGAGTCAAGTCTTGCCCCCCGTGCTAAAATTTGCCAGCGCTGCCCTGCCAGTAGGTGTAACTGCATTCCCATGTTTTACCCGCAAAGCCCTATACCCCATTCACAAGTCCCAACATATGTTGACTCATGCCCTGCTGGTGGTCTTTAGCCCAATCCTGCAAAGATAGTTGGCTGGGAGCAGGGTCTGGTCTGCTGGGACACCGATAAGGGGGTGAAGCGGAGGGCATCGGTGACTGCACAGCTTGTCCCTGTCTGCATGGTAGCAAGAACCACATCATATTCAGTACAAGAACGCACACTGCTTAAATCAATGAAAAAAGCAGGCACCATACTCAAGTGCCCTTACCCACCAGGCCCCTACTTAGGACGCCAAGCAATCGATTCTCCGGGAATCGCAGCATTTGACTCCGCCCCCGCTGTAAAATAACTTTTGCGTCATTACGTCACATGGGCAGGTCCAAAATGATGCGATTTTGGAGTCCCGCACGCCCACCTCCTCCAGGGAGACTCCCGGACACCAACTCCAAAAAGTTGGTATGATTTTGTCCCAAATGGACAATTGCGAAGTTTGGCAGGTAGGGTAGGTGAGCATCACACAGGCTTATGTGAAAGTGCAGACCTGGATTGGTGAAAAGCCGTCAAGGCCGGGGTCTCATCACCCTTTCTGTTTCCTCTGTGTGGAGTTTGCATGTTCTTCCAGTGTTTGCAGGTGTTTCCTCCTAGAGTCCAAAAATATTCCACAAAAACATACTGGTAGGTTAATTGGCTTCCGACAAAATGGACGTGTGTGTGTGTGTGTGTGTGTGTGTGTGTGTGTGTATGAGTGTGTGTGTGTGTGTGTGTGTGTGTGTCTATATTTGGTAGGGAATTTAGGCATTAAGCTCTAATGGGGCAGGTTCCGATGTGAACGATTACACATTCTCTGTACAGCGCTGCACAATATGATTTGCACCACATAAATACACAATAATAAATAACTGTTGGGTTTTGTTACCTCGTCTATTTATTTCTACCTATTAAACCTTTTATAAACTAATACATCTTTTCAGAGCTGACGGAGTTAACGTTGATTTAATTTCAGCATGTTCTTCTCCGCAGCTGTACCAGTGCTGATATTAATTACCAGCACAAGTCTTACTGAAAGGAAGCATGGTCGGCCAGGGTCTGTGACAGTCAAAATGTCATTCCCAGTAGAAAATGTACTCTACAGCTTACTGCTCTGATAAAGCATTAACTTCTTTGTTATGAAACGTACACATTAAAAAACACTTACAGCGTCTAATTATCACTATATCATTTCAGCCGTGAAGAATTAGAGTATATACCCAAGGTCTTCCTGTGCCGCATCACCGGCTCGCTGCGCCGCAGAGATAAAATTCCGCTACTCACAAATAAGGTGGAGGTTTAATCTCAGGATATGTCAGACAATTTGGATGTGTTGTAAAATGAGACAATTAGGTCGACGGTTGCTTGATAAACATATGATTAAGGATGCAGCACTGAATATTGATTATCCATCCAGAGATCCCACTGTTTCATACCACTATTTCATTTAAGTGAAAAACTGGGATCTCTTCTGTACGGAGACAGGGCCGGATTAACCCGAGGTCTAACTGGGCTACAGCCCAGGGGCCTTGGGCATCCAGGGGGCCCTTGAAAGTGCTCAGCGGCATTAATGATTGGTGCTGGCGACGGGGTTGCCCCCGGCCGATCAATGCTGCTGAGCAACATCACTGTAGTCCTTCCGCGGCGCTCAGTAATCACCTTACTGAGGAGATCTCGTGAGTCTCACTCTCACAAGATCTCCTCAGTAAGGAGCTTACAGCTGGCCGCGGAAGGACTACAGTGACAGGACAACAGAAATAGGTAAGCACTTGGGGTGGGGGGCGGCGGGTGGCTTACAAGTGGGGGGGATGTTGTTCACAGAGGGGGGCTCATGGGGGAATGGAGGCCCCATTAGTCCAGGGGCCTCCATTCCTGTAATCCGGCCCTGCACGGAGACCTGGCTACTAATGCAGAAGGTACCAGAGGAGAGATCCCTGTGATAAATACTTGCCTACTTCCTGGACATATTCTGAAGAGCAGGTGTGGGTGGTGTGACAACCCAATTTATGGCATCATGACCCCAAACCCCCCTGCGCCAATAAGCTGTGAGTACTTTCAAATTATTGGACTAGGTGGTTCCCAAAGGGCTTTGATCATGCTTGCCCACTCACCCAAAATGTCCAGGGAACTCCCAAATTATGTATAGGTTTCCCAGTAGTCATTCTGCAAAATTCTGCCTACTTCCGAGTGAAGTGAGCGAGATGGTGGCCTCCACGACGCATTTCACAGTGAAACGCGTAACTTTGGCCAGTCCTTGCGGCGAAAAGATGCGATTGTGTCACGGGGACATGGTCAAAATAACAGGATTTTGCTGTGCCCCGTTCACCTCTGCAGTCACACTTCTCCTACCCTCCGGTATCTCCCGAAAGGAGTCGGTGAGTATGGATCTGGTTTATAATAATATAACTTACCAAAGAGATCATGGCACGTGAGCTCACACTCCACCATTCGGCTATGTACTGCCAGTAAATACTGTGATGAGAGTTTCCAACCACTTTCATACATTTTCAGCGCATTTGGCTGCATGCTGTAAGAAGGGCTTTTTAATAGTAGCAGCTTGTTGATACCAAAATGAGTGTGAGGAACTGCCTTAAAAGATATAAATTTATGATAATGTAACATCTGAAGTAGCCAGCAATGTGCGGCCAGCAGACTCCCACAGCAGATGTGCCCACGTCTTCTCAAACTGGTGATTGTAGTACATGCCAGGCACGCTAGGCCGTGCCAGCTGTGTTCTTATTATCTCTACCATAATTCACTTCAGCCTGGATCACAGCCCATAACTATGTTTTCCTCCTGGTCACATCCATCCTGTGCGCTCAGCCTCCCACTGATATATAGGACAATCTCAGAAAATGCTGTATTATGGCTGTTACATATTACATATATACATAGTGTGATCAGACATGACTGTGAGCTGATTAACCGGTACTTCTGCGATTATCATCCATGTGTATTTATATAGTACTAACAAATCTGTCGTTTGCCGCATTGTACAGAAATTTGTCCACTTTCTAACAAGCTGTTCCTAATATAATTATTAGGCTGATCTTAGCCATGGCGCCTGTGAGATTTATTTGATAGAACACAACGCTGCTTTGTCTCCTGTGGAGGAATATTCTTTAGTTTGGCTACACATCTACGTCTCCTTGAAACTGTCTAGTTTGTCTCTTCAACTTTTTATTCCACTCCATTCTGTGTTACCTTCTCTGCAGCTGTTGGAGACATTGCTGTGAACTGGGAATAAGGATGGTCCAGCTCTGGGGTCGACAACCCCCGGCACGGGTGCCAGACAGAGCATTCGGAACACTTTTATCTGGCACACCGGCGCTCCGCCGCTGTTTCACTAAAGCAGCCAAAGACGGCCGAAACGGAGCTGCTGTACATGTGTCTGTCATCGGCTGCTTTAATGAGGCATCTCCCAGGATTCACTCTGCAACGGAAGATGTGTGCTGACTTCAAAGGTAAGTATGAGGCACACTATGTACTGGGGGCACGTGTAAGTGGCATACTATGTACTGTGGGCACATGTAAGTGGCATACTATGTTCTGGGGGCACATGTAAGTGGCATACTATGTACTGGTGGCACATGTAAGTGGCATACTATGTACTGGGGACACATGTAAATGGCATACTATGTACTGTGGGCACATGTAAGTGGCATACTATGTACTGGGGGCACATGTAAGTGGCATACTATGTACTGGGGGCACATGTAAGTGGCATACTATGTACTGGGGGCACGTGTAAGTGGCATACTATGTACTGTGGGCACATGTAAGTGGCATACTATGTACTGGGGGCACGTGTAAGTGGCATACTATGTACTGTGGGCACATGTAAGTGGCATACTATGTTCTGGGGGCACATGTAAGTGGCATACTATGTACTGGTGGCACATGTAAGTGGCATACTATGTACTGGGGACACATGTAAATGGCATACTATGTACTGTGGGCACATGTAAGTGGCATACTATGTACTGGGGGCACATGAAAGTGGCATAATTTGAACTGGGGAACTACTGTGCAACATAACGTTTATTTGTTGGTCCCACTACTATTAATATAATCATATTAGCATATATATATATATATATATATATATATATATATATATATATATATATATACATACATACACACACACACACACACACACACACACACACACACACACACACACACCTGACAACTGGCAGACCTGGGCTTGACTAGATTTTAGCCGGCACAATGATAGAAAAGGGTTGCCAACCCCTGTTCTAGCTTATAGTATGGGTGATAAGAAGAAAAATATAAAATAAAAAAATGTATTGCAAAAAAAATTATTGCACAAACAATATATATATCACAATAAATATTCACTTCATAGAAAATATATCTCTACATCTATCTCTCTCTATATATATATATGTATTTTGATATACTGTATATCGATATACCTCTCTGTCCCTCTCTTTTTCTCTCTCTCTCACCAAAAAAGAGCTTCAATCTTCGGAATGTAAAGCAGCATCTGCCAATGTCCCAGTCACTTAGACACTCATCACTCCTTCCTGAAGAAGACGACTGGCTGGTGGAAACATTAGCTCACACTGCTTGACAGTTTTGTGGATTAAACCAGGGCTGTACCCAGGGCTGTGCGGTAGTGGCCACTGCCCAGGGCGAAGCGCTGAAGGGAGGCGCAGTTTATGAATATTTTAGGCTCAGCTGTTTAAAATTGGGGGCTTGGAGAGAGGCATTTTTGTATCTTGCCCCAGGCACTAAAATGTGAAGTTACAGCTCTGGGTTAAACCTCAGTGTTTATTGAAGAGTGTATAGATAATATATTACAAAAAAATATGAGGGTGAATTTCCCCTCCTTACAGCTTCCGCCCCCTCCTCTTTCTCTCTCCCTCCTCCTCTTATTGATCTTTCTTCCTCCTCCTTTTCCTCCCCCTGCAGTTATCTTGTATAACTCATCTAAAGAAGGCGTTATACCGTGGAAATAATAAACAGCCAGATTGTTTTAACGTTATTTTTTATGTCCACAGCTTTGCTAAAATACTGCCACATTTCTCATCCCCGGCTGACAGAATGGGGTTTAGTTTAGAGGAGAGCAGAGTTTGAGAATGACCTGAAATAAATATCAGAGAGTAGCAGAATAAAGAGGCTCCGGGAAAGCCAGAGAGACAGAACGCGGTGGCTCCAAGTCTTTCATTCCCAGGAGCAGCAACTGGAGAATAAAAGTGTGAGATACTCAGAGTTTATTGCCTGGGTTTAACATTTTACTCCCCATACAGAACTAGTGAGTTTTGGAAGCAATCTGCAGCAAGCTTTCTATCTCACAGATCTCTTCTGTTTGCACTGCTGTCATAGCTAAAATAACTGCACGGAATGTGTATGAGGAAAAGCCTAAATTTGACATCAGAGAGGAGTTTGTCACCCTCAGGCAGCTGAGCTCAGTAGGAGACTTTAGCTGTTCCATGGAGCTTTTGATTCAAGATAAAGAAGTTACTGATTTTTTGGAAATAAACTCTTCACATAATACCAAAGGAAGAGTTTTCTTTACAGTTCAACGCTCTTAATGGGGCAGAGGCAGAGTAGACACATGTTACTTTGTCTATCTTGCCTGAAATTGCTCTGTGCGTAACCAGAAAGTGGGTGCACACATATGTGCCCATGGAGAGTTGCGGGATTCTGGCATTATGTACTCCTGCACCTGGGGAGGCGGGACCAGGGAGCGACGGGGCGGTCTAACATTGGCAGAGAAGTGTTTATTCAAATGCAGAGGCCTGCAATAACACGCATGTAAACCTGTTAGAAGTCCTATCTGTTGCGCCTCTATAGGTTAGGTGCAAATACTGGCTGCTGGCAAACCAGACGCATATGCTGCTGACGTGGAGGTGGACGCATCCCGAGAAGCTTAAAGCTCTCCCTACGGGCAGAAATACACAGTATTTCTGTACTCTTTTTTAACAGTAATTCACTGTAACCAACTCAGAACCAATGGGAGCGATTCAATCCCCGGCGACAGTGGTCACAATGTAACATCACAGATTTTGCCTCCTGGTCCACAGAGGTGTGCCTGAAAATGTTGGACAATGCAGTACCCGGATATGTACACGGCTGACCATCATGGTGATGGTTGACCCCACATCATCAAGAATTGACCCCATCAGCCCTGATGTGTTTCTAAGACCAGTTCTTTGTAAACTGTTCAGATTGCACATATACTTGTCTACTTTTCATACTTTTGTTACGGGAAGTATGAAAGGACTATGTGGGCATGATGTGGTGATGCCATTTGCGTCGTCAGGACAAGGCGTATCATAATACTAAGTTTGTCATTGTGTCCACTCAGAGTTCACTGTTCTTGATGGAACCATTTGTGCCATCAAGCGGGCAGGGTAAGGGGTATGATGGTGTGATTTGTGCCATCGCAGCATGCCCTAGCCCAGCTTGGCGACAGGGAAGCACCAGTCTGGGAAAATGGCCAACTCCATCTGGATTCCAAGAGGACTTACACTAGAACACTGAGAATCTCACGGACATTCCAGAAGATTAGGTAACCATGGTAACAATTCTACAAAAGCCATACCTCCCAACATGCAAGTCCCCGGCAGCGGGACAGGGAGTGAGCCCATTAGCTATCTCATTGCCCCCCCCCCCACCCGTGGGACAAAAATGTCCCTGAGTGGGTCAGTGGGACACAGCCCTAAATGCGGGACTGTCCCACTAAAATGAGGACAGTTGAGACCATACTTGCCAACTTTAAAAAGTGAACTCCAGGAGATCCCGGGCAGGGGGCGTGGCTGGAGGGTAGAATGGGGCGGTGGGCGGTCAGTCGTGTCATTTTGGCTCCACCCCAAAAACTGCATTTTGTCTGGGCCGGGGCCAAAATAACGCGATTCACCGCGAATCACGCAAATTTGATGAGTAAATTCCAGTATGTGGGATACTTGCCTGCTCTCCCAGGAGTCCGGGAGACCTACCTGGATTTCGGGAGTCTCCCGGACATTCCTGGAGAGTTGACAAGTGTGGTTGAGACGCATAGAGGCACAGCATGCTGGGACTTAATTTCAAAAACATCACAGAGCCACAGGTTGCCTACCAGTATACATTACAGTAGTATTATTTTAGGCTTAGTTATTTTAAAATCTATGGGTTTCATAAGGGGAAGAAGGGCAATCTGTGCAGTCAGTCTTTAGCGACTCAGGAATGAAAGAAGCAAATGTTCAGCGTTACAAACTCTTTTAATATTTCACTCAGTCAAGTGATATATTGTGGAGGATTGAACCGCATGCAAAATAAACTCATGCCCACATTATAAAAGAAAATGATGGCATTTGGCACAGTATCCGGGGAGAGTTAATGGAGTACATTGAGCACTAAGGATGGCTGTAATTTAACTTTTTAAGGGAAACAGTTCTGCTAGGAGAATTTCCCTTATGAAATATTGTGCAAACTTTATAACTGTAATAACTCTTGTGGACTACGAGACCGTTCACCTAAGGAGCTGCCTGTATCGCTATAACCTAAATTGTGATCTATCGACAAAATGGTATATCGTTAATCAAACTATTGGGGTAGTTATTCAACTTGGACACTTTATTTGTTTGATTATATAGTTTGAACTTAATTTAAACGCAACAGCATCGTTCGTTTATTTTATTAACATCTTAACTTATATATTATAGTGATTTTTTATTGATTTGTAGATCTTTTACTAGCTGTAAATTGACAAAGAAAAAACATATAGGAGCAAATTTATGAAATGGCAAAAAGCTATATTGCCACTGTAAATAGGAGCCGTCTCATACCAATATAGCCAGGGCTATACTGGTATGTTATTTTTTATTACGGTGATAAAAATTCATCTTATTATGATAAATATGGGCCTAAATTTAGCTTTATATTGGGGTTCTTGTACTGTCACATAAAGCTACATTGGTGTATATGAAATTTCAAATAAATTATCTTGTATATACTATATGGGCCTGAGTTATTAAGGAGAGTTAGGCAAAAAAGAAGTAAATGTTGTCTGGGACAAACCATGTTACAATACAAGGGGTGCAAATGAATTTATTATTTTGCCCATAAGATAAATACTGGCTGTTTTTTCATGTATCACACAAATACTTGATAGCTTATTTGTACTCTGAAATTTAAAGTAATCTAGGACATGCACTACCCCAACTATAAACCTGTCCCCACATTTTAAAATTACCTCCCCCTCCGATACAACATGGTTTTGCCCAGGTGCTGTTACTCCTTTTTTATGCTTTGCTCTCCTTAATAACTCAGGCCCACTGTCAGCCATATTGCACAGAGCTCATTGTCAGCCACATTGCACAGATCTCATTGTCAGCCACATTGCACATATCTCATTGTCAGCCACATTGAACAGATCTCATTGTCAGCCACATTGAACAGACCTCATTGTAAGCCACATTGCACAGATCTCATTGTCAGCCACATTGTACAGATCTCATTGTCAGCCACATTGCATATATCTCATTGTCAGCAACACTGCACAGATCTCATTGTCAGCCACATTGAACAGATCTCATTGTCAGCCACATTGAACAGACCTCATTGTCTGCCACATTGCACAGATCTCATTGTCAGCCACATTGCTTTTTTTCCCAATAATACATGTAGGCAGGATTTAACAACAGTAAGACCCGTAACTAAAGCTTGCAAGATTTTTATTACCTCAACAAATTAGTGCAGCTTTACACCAGATATGAGCAAAAAGAAATTATGTTAAATAATTCTGTTAATTCCTTAGTAAATATCCCCCCACTGTGCCATCTTATGCATTAAATGACATTGTACAAACAAACCTACTGTTCCACGTTCATCTGACATTTATGCTCCATAATAATTTGCTGTCTGCATCAAGACATACTGATAAATTAGTCATTATTTTTTAACTTTCCAACAAAATAGCAGCTGTTCAAGAGAACATAATTGCTGGCGTTGTGTACATTTCTGTAGTTAGACCCAAAAACTCTGCTGAATATATATTGCATGAATAAATCCGCTCTTCCCGTCCGAAATTACCATACAACACGAGGCCAAGTAAACTCAGGCGTTTTCATTGACTATCCTGACCTGCATGATTCTCACATGTGATATATTCGGAGCTGCCATTTCTAGCTGAGGAAGCTCCCAATGGAGGGAACACACTACAAAATTGTGACTAAAAATAGAAATATGATTAATAATAAAAGATAGAACATTCCCCAGCAGCAGAATGTATAATAAATAAATGAGTAGATACCTACAGATGGACCAATGAGGAGGGCATGAAAAAATACATCTTTGCCCATAAGGCATAAAGAGAAAGCTACCTCTGGTAGTAGAAGAGTCACCGACGCGTTTCACCTTAGCTTCGATCACAATTAAATTCCTACTGAAACCCTACATCACTCCTGACTTTTGGATGTTGGTTGCAGACTTCAACCATAATAATGACGCTAAATGTTTCTATGTACTGTAACTTTTTTTGGCATGTCTTAGAAATGTGTATTAGGAATCTTTCCAGACGATGCTTTGAGGGAGACACAACATAATAGAGATCGAAAACTGGGGGACATCACTAACTAATACACTTTCTAGAGTTCTGGGCTATTTCAAAGATCCTAAGATGCACAAAGTGTGATTCTATTGGTAAAAAAAAACAAAAACCAACGTTTTTAGAAACTGTCAATGGAGGAAATTTTCAAGCCCATAATTTCAAGCCCTGTGAAGGTGGACAACCCATTTAAATCAAAGTCCATAATTTTTTAAAATTCAGATGCAAAATTATTTAAGAATAAACTCAACCCAAATCTGACAACTCAGTTTTGGATGATGTTTAATAAGTTATACTTTAATACTGACCAATTGTTTCCTACTTGGGATTCTTCTACTTCGGTTGAATTTTCTTCTAATGGAAATAGACATAAGTGTTTTAGTTCTTATTTGCAAAATAATAGCAAACGAAAACTTGCTATTTGAGGACTGTCCCAACTTTTGGTTTCCAAAAAGAAGAATCTACAATACTGTTGGTACTGCTGGTACTGTTGGTACTGCTGATACTGCTGGTACTGTTGGTACTGTTGGTATACCACAAGGACATATGCTACACATGGACTCTTCCCGCTGTCCCACAGTGTGGATTTTGTGTGGGAGTTATAATATAAATAAAAAACATATTTATATATATACAGTATTTATATATATACGGACGGAACTTGAAACATAGATTCTGCACACCTGTTGTTGCAGGAAATTGGTTATCTTGAGTGAGCATTGATTTGGCTCAAGATAACCAAATCCTGACCCTCCAACTACCTCACCTACCAACCTCCCAGGAGCTGAATCGTTGCCCCACCAGATTTACCAAGGCAGATATGTTTCTCAAATGGATTAGAAGAGCTGGTTAAGCAACCAGCAAAGGGCAACATAGTTGGCATATGGGGTAAAAATCCCATCGAGCCCTCGGACAGGAGCAGCATGTCAGGAGTTAGGTTACTGGCCTCTGTGATTCTGCACTAATGGTGCAGTAATACTCCCAGCGGAGGTGTCGCTGTGCTGAACTTTGCTATTCCCGCAATGTGACAGGTAACTTTATCTTCCAGCCAGTAATGAGTGCACCTGTGCTGTGGTTATATAACTCTACATCTGACATCTACCAATGCTGGTTATAGGTTATGTTTCTGTCTCCTACTGTGTTTTGGTTTGTTCACTGTTGCTGACCGAGTGCTTGGACCAGACTATAATATTTGCTTGTTGCCTGCCACTGACCCTATGCCTGGACCAGACTATGGTATCTGCCTGCTGCCTGCCACTGACTCTATGCCTGGACCTATGTTATCTGCCTGCCGTCTGCCACTGACCCTATGCCTGGACCTGACTATAGTATCTGCTTGCTGCCTGCCACTGACTCTATGCCTGGACCTAAGTTATCTGCCTGCCGTCTGCCACTGACCCTATGCCTGGACCTTACTAAGGTATCTGCCTGCCGTCTACCACTGACCCTATCCCTGGACCTGACTATGTTGTCTGCCTGCCTTCTACCACTGACCCTATCCCTGGACCTGACTATGGTATCTGCCTGCCGTCTACCACTGACCCTATCCCTGGACCTGACTATGTTGTCTGCCTGCCGCCCGCCACTGACCCTATCCCTGGACCTGACTATGTTGTCTGCCTGCCACCCGCCACTGACCCTATGCCTGGACTTGACTATGGCATCTGCCATCCGCCCGCCACTGACCCTATCCCTGGACCTGACTATGTTGTCTGCCTGCCGCCCGCCACTGACCCTATGCCTGGACCTGACTATGTATCTGCCTGCTGCCTGCCACTGACTCTATGCCTGGACCTAAGTTATCTGCCTGCCGTCTGCCACTGACCCTATGCCTGGACCTTACTATGGTATCTGCCTGCCGTCTACCACTGACCCTATCCCTGGACCTGACTATGTTGTCTGCCTGCCGCCCGCCACTGACCCTATCCCTGGACCTGACTATGTTGTCTGCCTGCCGTCTACCACTGACCCTATCCCTGGACCTGACTATGGTATCTGCCTGCCGTCTACCACTGACCCTATCCCTGGACCTGACTATGTTGTCTGCCTGCCGCCCGCCACTGACCCTATCCCTGGACCTGACTATGTTGTCTACCTGCCACCCGCCACTGACCCTATGCCTGGACTTGACTATGGCATTTGCCATCCGCCCGCCACTGACCCTATCCCTGGACCTGACTATGTTGTCTGCCTGCCGCCCGCCACTGGCCCTATGCCTGGACCTGACTATGGTATCTGCCTGCCGTCTGCCACTGACCCTATCCCTGTACCTGACTATGCTGTCTGCCTGCCGCCTACCACTGACCCTATGACTTGACCTGGCTATGTTATCTGCCTGCTGCCTGCCACTGACCCTATTCCTGGACCTGGCTATGTTATCTGCCTGTCGCCTGTCACTGACCCTATACCGAGAGCTGACTATGTTATCTGCCTGTCGCCTGCCACTGACCCTATACCGGGAGCTGACTACACTATCTGCCTGCTGCCTGCCACTGACCCTATGCCTGGACCTAACTAAAATATCTGCAGTATTAGCTTGGTTTTAATATATTATCAGCGCAGACCACCACTGGCATTACACAGCACTTGTCTGCTACTCTAATTGGAGGAACAAGGCTGTGTAGGTATCCAGGAGATACTTACACAGGGGGTCCAGGAGAAGGCAGAAAGCTGAAAACAGGAGGGGTGGGCAGAGTCCACTTAGCAAATGACTTATCTATAATTAACACGTGTGAAAATTCTTTCTGTTAAGATCAGTTTGCCAAACTGGTTGATTGAAACAACAAAGGCTACTTTTATTCACAGTTCTGTTAGTCATTTAATAACCATTTATCCTCTTTACAAAGTAGTGGGGCTTAGTTGGAGCAAAATATCAGCACCACTAAAATAATAAATACAAAAAATTATCTTTTAACATTTTCCTCTTTTTAAACTTCTCTTTGTCTCGAAATGTTAAATATTTTGTATATTTTGATGTCATTTTTTTTTTTCCTGTTGGGGTTGGATTCACGTTTTGTCCCTACCCTGGGCACACAACACAAGAGCTTGTGCTCTCGGAGAAGTATTGAGTTCCATTTGTAGCGCTGTAGGCTGCAAAATCTATGTGTGGCTTTTAGAATTGGATGTGAGAAGAGCCTTCAGCCATGTAATAATGTTCAAGGTCCTCGAAGATCTTTTATAAGTAAGGTCACCGGATTATTTTTATACTGCAGAAATACTATTTTAATAACGTTTTTCAGAGGCAGCCATAAAGGATATATACAGTCATTTACCAGGCTGAAATCGCCAATTCACTCTTAGATTGCTTGGAAATCTTATTACGCAGTGGCCATTTAGATGCACAGGGTTACTTAAATAAATAGTTGGAAGGATTTCTGAGATGTTACTTAGAAACTACTTATCAAACCCAAAACAGCTTGAGCTGGCTGTCATTATACCACAAAAGTAATTAATGAGATGCAGCTGGTCAGGGAAGGCAACAAACGCAAGACACGTATCACAAATGTGCAAACTGAGATGGAATGATCATAGCGATACAATTACAGTTTTATGTATTAACCAAGTTCAGGGAGAGTTCTAAATATCTAAAATTAATTCTATATAAGCAATCCTGCTAAACATATATAATAAATGATCTCTTAAAGGGGCACTCCAACAACCTGCACATGTCCCTGTTACAACTGTCTACATCAGTGGTCAGGGAACAGGGGTAAATTACCCCAAATGGGGTAAAAAATGAAATTCCTGGGGATAATGCAGCAGATTCACATGCTGTCAGTTGGATTGTAGACCCCTTTAAATGTGAAATTGCTGTTGTACCAGAAGAGCCTCAAGGGTTGGCAGAGGCACTTCTTGAGCTTCAATACAATAATGAAGCACGTATTGCATTTGAAAACAAAGCAGATCTGTCATATTTTTGGATGTCAACAGCTGCAAAGGCATCAAAACTGCACATGAGGAGGCAGTCAACGAGTTGCTGCCTTTTGCAACAACCTACCTTTGCGAACAAGTATTTTCCACTCTAACGAACATAAAAACAAAGCAGAGAAATCGATCGGACGCTGAAGACTGTATCCAAATTGCTCTGACATCAAAATGCCCCAATATTGATGCTCTCGTATCAAAAATGAAGCAACATAATTTCTCCAAAACCTGAAGTTTTGAAGTTGAAGCATTCAAAGAAATTTTGAAAAGATTCAATAAAATTTTGAATTCCAATAATTAATAATATATGATTTCCTTCCTTTCAAATCAAGGGGGTAACGTCGGCGTATCTACATATATTTTGGGCTAAAAGTTCCCTGACCCCTGGTCTACATGATGCAGTTGACAACAGTGCCCACTTGCTTAGTGTTTTGTGATTGGCTATCCCTGCTGATGGACAGACAAGAAAGCCAATCACAAAATACTAAAGAATAGGATTGTTCTGTCTACTGTATTGTGGAGGTGCTTATGAAGGATGACTTAGAGACATTTGCAACTATGTGGAATTGCCTTTTAGAAAAAAATAATATTACACAGTGGTGAAATAATGTTAATAGTACATAAGACTTCTTGTATTGCAAAATAGGCCTATCTATTGTATGTCTAGTTAAGGACATAGCAAATATACCTATGAAGGACTACTCATGATAACTACTTAAATACCAATAGTACTTTTATAAACTTCTTTATATGATTTATTAACCTAGATTAATTCATACTTGGCTACCCTACTAGAATGTCCGCTAAGAGAGTTGGCCACACTCCTGAATCCCGCTTCAATTTCCAGTGAAGCAGGCCAGGGCGGATTCGCCGCAAAATGTATCATCACGGCTATGATGCAAATCGCAGCTTTATGCAGCGGTTGAGCCGGGCCGCGACGACATGAATCGCACCCTGTATTTCTCCCAAAATTAAGCAAGTGTGGCTTAATTATTCTTAGAAAATGTACAATTATATTAACTCTTTCATAACAAGCTATTTGAATTCAGTATTGTGATTTTCTTTTTTTGCAAACTACCACAGCAATAAAATAGTACTAAATTGTGCAAAACATAACTTTTAATTATTATATATTTTTTACTATAAAAATACACTTATCACCACTAGCAGTGTCATTTTAATAGATCTCTATCTCATTGTGTCTCTCTTTCTTTCCCTACGTCTTCGTGTAGCCCCAGGAAATGCACTTTAAACCAGGTAACGGTTAATAGAAACACAGGCAAAAGCCAATGCTAAGGAAGTAAGACTGTGCGGACTGATCGGAAGCCGCAAGAGTCATCCACCTCCATCGAGCTTTAGTTGGCCCTCGCATCGCTCTAGACACCGGGCAGGAACCCCAAAAGCCGTATTATAACCTGCCATTAAGTGCAGCCAGATGACAGCTGCCTAGGGCTCCCAGGACCGATGGGGGCCCTATGTAGCCAATTACCTTTCTGAAATTGCTTCATCATCATCATCATCACCATTTATTTATATAGCGCCACTAGTTCCGCAGCGCTGTACAGAGAACTAACTCACATCAGTCCCTGCCCCATTGGGGCTTACAGTCTAAATTTCCTAACACACACACACACACACACACAGACAAACACACAGCCTAGGGTCAATTTCTTAGCAGCCAATTAACCTACTAGTATGTTTTTTGGAGTGTGGGAGGAAACCGGAGCACCCGGAGGAAACCCACGCAAACACGGGGAGAACATACAAACTCCTCACAGATAAGGCCATGGTCGGGAATTGAACTCATGACCCCAGTGCTGTGAGACAGAAGTGCTAACCACTGAGCCACCGTACTACCCACTCCTGTCCTCTGCATTCTCTATACTTGTGAGACTTGTAATGATTCGCATTTTTCGTACGCTGATTTGTAGGTTTGATAGTTAACAAACAATGTTGACCACGTTTATATATAAACAGTACACATAGGTATAAATTTATGTTTTTCCTTTAATAATCAAAGCTCTTCTCATTACATTAGGGTCCCTTAAGTAACATATCTAACTCAATCATCTAGGGACACTACCGTGGCGGATTTGAAATATTTCTGTAATTAACAGGCAGTCAATCAATTAACATCTCTGCTCCATGTACAGTGTACAGTAGTACTGGCAAACACTTACGTTTCTCTGCGTATAACATATAAAACAGTCAGGGTCAGGTTTGTAAAAAGGCCAGACAGCTGTCTGACCCTTGTTTCCTCATTTCATCATATTGATGCCTTTTGTTTTTTCCTTATATGTGTCTGCCAGTATTAGGTGGATCTAAGGGAGCAAAAGGGTGAAAGCCAGTCCTGAAACTAACTGCCAACTCCCATCCGAAGTTAGTATTTGGGCAACACCGAGAACTTGTGTGTGCATATAATAAACAAATCCTGCCTATTGTGTCACCTAACTCTGAATAAAATAAATACCAGCTACACACACTTAAAATCGAGGGTCCCCTCACACAGCCAATGTTTTCCTACATGAGTAACATAACCTCGACAAAGCTGTCAACTTCTTACTCAGAGATTTGGACAGTATTTTAGATTTGCTGGACATAGACAGCGATTGACATCAAAGTAAAGTCCAGAACCACAGGAGTTTATCAAGACATAGGTTTAGTTATTCAGTACATCTCGCCAACATTCCTTGCTCACATTGGGCGCTGTGAATTTAATTGTTGATAATGGCTAGCCAAGCTTGGCTAAATCTCCAGGTCAGATATTTCCACCTGTAAACATTGAGTGAGCAACAAGTCCCAGCGCTGACCCAACAAATTGGGAAGAGGAACGCCTAGGGGGACAAGTTCCGCTCCATACTATGCTTTCTCTTGGAAAGCTAATTAAAACTTCTGCAAACAAGCACAGTCACACAGCCGGTGTTACATCCATCGGAATGTTTGATTCAGGTCAGTCTCTCTTCACTACACTCAGTACAACCAGGGATTGTTTGCTAAAGAACTGAAATTAAATTGCTGAAATGTTGTCCTGGGTCACTCGGTAATTGACTGTCACTCAGAATCACAAATAAAAGAATTGCTGATTAGTGTTACACAATGTCCCTGCTTCTCCAGCTTTCTTTCAAACAGGCGGATATAGCAATGAATATGTAGAACTATTATATAACTTTTATTTAAATGGGCAATGTACGGAAAGATTAACCTATAGTCAAACATTTTGCATACTTTCTAACATGACAACCTGCTGCAAATCAGTGGAACAGAGCATTGTGGGCATCGCGGTGGCTCAGTGGTTAGCACTTCTGCCTCACAGTACTGGGATCTTGAGTTCCATTCCCGACCATGGCCTTATCTGTGTGGAGTTTATATGTTCTCCCTGTGTTTGCATGTCAATTTCTTAGCAGCCAATTAACCTACTAGTATGTTTTAGGAGTGTGGGAGGTAACCGGAGCACCCAGAGGAAACCCACGCAAACACAGGGAGAACATACAAACTCCACACAGATAAGGCCATGGTTGGGAATTGAACTCATGACCCCAATGCTGTGAGGCAGAAGTGCTAACCACCTAGCCACCGTGCTGCCCAATGGTCATGATATACCATTTATGGTAATTCCCAATTGCAAGGTCCAGCCAGATCTATTTTCCTCATGAGTTTTAATTTCCATTTGATCCCAAACTCACTGTTGTCATGAACCGCACGTACCGTATTGTGTTATTGAACTGTGCAACCATTATGGACTATATTAGCCGCAACTGAGCTCGTTGGAAAGTTTCGTGAACGAGGTTGACCGTACAAAGTTACATAAATCCATTAGGTTTACTGTTGCAGTCCAGGTTTATTCTTTTAATCTGATTTGAGGGTATTTCTACCACCTCACCCACTTAATGTACATATAGAGCAGCTTTAAAAGAGTGGAGGGCTGAGCTGCCCGTATACATGGTCCTCAGGTTCTCCAGCTTAGTAAGGACTATCCAGCAGCTTATTTTCTTCTCTCTTACGTGCGCCTACGCTGAGAGCCAACTATTGAGATAGAGGAGCAGCAGCCGGCGACTTTGGGACCAGAAAGGGGGGGGGGGAGGAGGCGTCACCCCAGCTTGCCCCTGGCAAGGTTGCAGGGCATGAGGAGGTTTGGTACCCGAGGGAGAGGCGATATCTAAGGAGTGGACCCTCAGTTTCTGCCCTTGCTCTGTTATTATAATGTATCATTGTATTGAATATAACAGTGTGTGTCTATGGGGCACATTTATCATTTATCATTTATCGGACAAAACGAGAAATACTTGTCAATCCTTATCGCATGGATAAGGATTGATGTATTTCTCAAATTAATTAAAAATGGATCACAGAAACAGCAGTTCCGAAAAACTGCTGTTTCTGTGATAAAAAAAAACATACTCACCACTGTCTCTTCGGTCGCGCTGTCTCCCGATCTCCTCCTCTTCGGTGCACTTTCTCTTCTTCATGCTACTGCGCATGTGCCGACCGGAGAACTTGAGGCTGTGACAGGGAGGGATCACAAGATCACTCCCTGCGCATGCGCTGTCCAGCTCTGCTCTCCGGAGCAGAGCTGGACATACCGAAGAGCACAACTTTTACAAGTAATTCCTATGATGTACGCCAGCCTCAGCTGGTACATTAACACAACAAGTTCCCCGAAAAAAATATTTTTTCGGGACTTGTTAGATTGCGGCCAGGAGCAGTCACCATTCTGTTGAATGGTGACTGCTCGCAAAAACGATCAGGAGTGCAAAGCAGCAGATACCAATGATATCTGCTGCGATGCACCTTTAATAAATTTGCGGAGAGCACATCCTGGCCTAATTTACACGGTAAGTGCACAATAGTGCACTACCGTGCTTTCTTAAATATACCCCTATGTCTCTTTATATCAGCTTAATACAAGCGTGTTTGACTTTACCCCGTCACGATTTAACTGAACATATGGCAATTTTTATTTGTGTGAAAACCGAATAACGTGAGAAATGAAAGCTAACCGCATGTGAAAACCCTCTGAAGGTGACTGTACGACAGATGCTGAGGTTCGGAAAACTAACCAACCTCAAAACAAGAAGCGTAAATCAAATCCTGCGCGCTGTAAAACAGAAAATGAATTGTAATAACAAACAAGAGTTGGATTTATATGGTAAAGATGCATTAAATAATTTAGAATGTTTCATTATATAGAATTGGACCGATACTAGTCTGGACCTGTAATACACTGTAAACCACTGGTTGCAATGACAAGTGGGTGTCACATTGATGCATATAACACGGAACTCTGGAGAATTGTTATTCATATGTTATACATCTGATATCTAGTTGGGGATATTGAATATGTTCCTCCATCTAATGACAGCTCTATATTTACACTGCAATTTAGAGCTGAGCTAGAACACACCCCGTCCCAACTCTAAATTTGCCAAGGTGCAAAACTGCCCCTTCTAGGTGGATTTACTCAATCATCTAAAAAGCCAATGTACAGACATTACCCATAGCAGCCAATCAAATTCTAACTATCAAATTATAGAATGTACTAGTTTAATGATAGCTAGGATCTGATTGGTTGCTGTGGGCAACACTTCCACTCTACCCCAGTGTGAGTTTGTGTTATTTGCTATAACATTAAACACAAAAACCTCTAACTGATTACTTGTTATCAGTCAGTCATGGTGTGTGTGGTCTCTTTGTACAGAGTATAGTTATATGGTTTAAAGAACGTTCATCAGAAACGCTGGTTTTCTCTTATCGGATGTATTGTCAAAACTGTTCCAATACTATTTAAACTTGCTGACAGCAATAAATCAATGCACTAGGAACCAGGATCAATTAATAATTTCATAAAACCAATCTATAAAACAGTAAATCTATGTAAATCACCGTTAAAGTGGACGGTTAAAAATGCCACGAGTAGCGGTCTTGTAAATAGATCCACATGTCCGAGATGATTAATGTGGAAGCTCTATCGGTTTATTGATCTCTGTCTGTTACTGTATCTGCTATTAGGCAAATAGATGGTGAAATCACTCAACAATATCATCAACTACAGAAGAGAAAAGAGAGAAAAAACCTAGAAATATTGGACAACGTTTAAGGTGAAGATCAGTGAATTTTTACTTGTCAGGGGTTAGTTGGAAGGGATGGGGTAATGATTTGCAGATTATTAATGTACTTAAAAATGCTAATTTGCAATCGTATCACCAGACCTTCTCACCGCTGTGAAATCACTATTCTACTACGTAAATTGACTTTCACAAG